>NW_014333566.1:0-124195 GCF_000341935.2 Cephus cinctus
TCTTAAAAATATTTCAACAATAAGCTTTTTCAATAATTCTTGAAAAGTTTTATATTTCCCCGTCTCGTTCTAAGAGTTGCTTTGGGAACCAGTGGTGAGTAGCGGAGAACCTCTGCCCGCCAAGCTACGCGTTCGTGTTCACGTTTAGCTCGACTACGACGGGATTTGCATTGTCGACGGAGGCGATGATCACATAATCCTACTTCCAGACTCGCCGCTACGATTTAGCGGCATGATTTTGGTATCGCCTAAAATCGTAGTGTTGTGCATCTCCCATCTCATCTCTGCTGCAACCCCCACATATCGCAAACTTTTACCACGCACCATCTATTGGAATAAATGTAATACATGTGTCTACAAATTTATACCAAGAATGAAAGATAACGAATAAAATATATGATCGTTACGTGTATGATCCTACAAGTGGTTCGTGTCTGAACTAAAGGGTGCTTTTTCCAATGGTACATAATAACGAATCATTCTCTTACCATAGTAGCATACGGTAAAAAAAAAGAGTACAAAATGTCTTTAACAGATGGTACTAGATATGGGAACAGGGTAGTATTGAATAGTCATATTAGTATTGTTTAAAACATCATTGATTCTCATAATTTTAATCAATGCAGGCTAAGTTTAATGTCACTCAAAAATTAGTCAACACTATTCTCAACATAACACTTACGAGGGGAAGTCAGAAGGGAGCAAGAAAAGTACAGAAGCAAAGGATGATGAAAGAACTTATAAAAACCAATTCTATTACGTAAAAAATTTGCTACCATTAACCTCCTTCGAAGACAACATGTCACTGATTGAATGTCGCGCAAAACGACATTCGCATTATGGAGCGACGACAGCGACGGCCAATTGACATAGCAGAAAAACGATCGTTCAAGACTTTTCGATAATTCCTCATATGACTTAATTAGTAAAAGGTTAGAGATATTAAAATTAAATAGTAACCTATAAATCTATCTACGTACATTTTTCAAAACGTATAGCACAATCCTAGATTTATGAACGATGCAGGCGCAGAAGATAAATTATTACACGTTGAACGATGATCACGCGATGTTCATTGAAAATCTGTCAAGTTGCAAAAGACAAAATAGTCCTGGAAGACGTCATCACACAGCTACAGTTTCGGATCTTGTTTATGAATATTTATCAAGAATTGCTTACAATAATGCAAAACGGAAGCAAAGAAACAATGCCCATAGTAATTTCAAGAGAATTCATGTACGAAGACAGTATCGATCAACACAACATCGTCCCGATAAACGTTCACGTACAAAATCGTTGATGCCTATAAGAAAATTCTACAGGAATCAAACATAAAAATTTTCCTATTATAATATAAGTAAACACAAGAGGACCCGATACATAGAAGACTGAAAAAAATGGAAAAATATGTTAATCACGTATTTCAAATTATCTAAATTACCTACATCCAGTATTTAACCTTGCTAGAGGGTTAGAATTGTAAAAAGAGTAAAAAAGAAGATATTGATCATAAGAGGACATAAATAAATGGACAATAGCACTGTATTACAGGATAATTATTAAACGCGAATCAACCTTATGATATATTTACTTAATATATGTAAACGAAGGTCGTCTAACGACCGATTTTTATCAGAGACAAGTAAACGATATGATGTTTGTCTACTGCGTGCTATTAATCCAATAGTACCGTGCAGTGGCTCTATAATAATTTATGTCGAGAAGGGATAAAAACTCTGGTGCAGTCCGTCTAGAATATTTAATGAAAATTACAATATGTGTATCATACATAAAAAGAAATTGTATAACAAAAGCCTTTACTTCGACCATAATTGATGAATCGATAATTTTTCTAGATTGTTCCTTGCTGTTCCGATTCTCTGCAACAACGGCGCAACCATCCTTTTAGTTCTTTGTCGTCCGTATTTATTATTCCTACAGGTATATTTGATTTTTTCGATTCTAATCCCTGAAATAAATTTTCATCCGAGCTGCCATCTTTTTCCGAATCGTCATTTGAGCTTAATTCAATTTCACTTTGATTTTCATCGCTGAAAATATTTCGATATTTTTTTGACTTTCCGCGCGATATATTGTCACGTCTGCTTCCTCTAGAAAGTCTGTCAGGCCGATTCTGCGAACAATGCATATAAGGGTTATTTGTTCTTTTAGTAGCAGAGCTTCTGGAGGGACATGTCGTTTTTCTGGATTTTTTCCAAGTGTCACAAGTTTTCTTTCGTATATTCGAAATTTGGCCTAAATCTTCGAAAGACTCATCGTCACAGCTGTCATCAGATTTCCCAGTACAAGCTTCAGGACAATTTCCTAATTCTCTTTTTAAATTTTGATTTATCATACAGGCAAATGGTCCCACGTGATAATACTCGTCGCTTCCAGTTTTAACTATAAATCTAAAAATTAAAAAATTAAAAAACCACATTGTGTCAATACATTGTCTCAGTACTTTTGGCTATCACTGTATTTTAATGAACACCAACCCTTGAGCACAAATTTGTGGTAACACTGTTAACACCTGAGCATACAAATCACCATCGTGACTATAATTATTCTCAATGTAATTAACAATATCATTAACACAATATGAATTTTTACATTTATTCTGATCATTTCTCTGCAGATTACGTAAAGCCTCCATAACTTTTAAAGAAAATCTAGCTGATGACTCAACAGCGCAATTGACTTGATTTGATTCCTAATGATATAATATCCAAAATACAGTAATCAATAAAGCTTAAAAAATCCAATCCAATCAGACAACATACGACATTTCCATAACTGTCACAACACTTTTTTTCAACATTACAAATTTTTGAACATCTTCTGGCATCTTTAGTATCATTCCACAAGATCCGATCTATAACCGAATTAATTTCTTGATCCTCAGACGCACCGCGTTTTCTTGGATTCTGCATGCTCTGTTACCTCATCGATATAAATTATAAGACAAAAAAAAATACGAAACAAGGTTATAGAAATGGCGATGGACGGACTCGTTTGAAGTCATTTTCAAGTCAAATTACATTTTTCCTCCCTTCGAAGATTCACAAAGAGAATTAATAATAGAAAAAAAAGATTATTTCCGGTGCACCATAACTGTACGATATACGTGAGTATTATAAGTTAAATGTACAAAGACAATTTGATTTAAATGGTGACACAAGCAATGACACTAGTCAAAGAAGAGACTGTACAGTTTAAGTGTCGCAGAACGTAGTCAATATCGATTTGCAATATAAATGATACTAGAAGCTGACCGCGCCATTGATAATACAGTGTATTAGAGGTGCGCACGAAATAAGGCGCCAAAGCCAATATTTGAAATATTAATGTCATTAGACATTGTCGTACAGTTTAGAATCACGTGGACATAAGACAGCAGCCATATTGTCTTCATCCGTCTTAATTAATAATTTTCTATTAGTCATTCATTTTCGAAATACTTTCCAAGTGTCGCACTGACATCTGGTGAGAAAAAAGTGAATAAGAAAAATGGTCAGTCCTTAATCGACATTGAATGCAGTCATATGAATTTGTTTGAAAAATAATAGATAATAAGAGTGGCGTTTGTATAGGCACAGAAGAACATATAAGAATTACTACCGATAAACCACAATTTGCTGGTAGTGTGGGAAACTAAAGGTGGTAGTCAGGCACGTTGCCCTGGACAAATATCCTAAATTATTAAGTATCCGTGCTGCTTACTCGCACCCTATTTGCTATCTTTCGACTGTAATCCCATCCTTGCGTAGGTATTCAGTGAGTAGTGGATGAAATTAGTGGGAAAATTACCCGGAACGTTATATTAAAATCATAATTGTTATTATTAGAAGGCATTTTTTTCCAGATAAATTAAATGATTAATTTTTCTATGATCAGTTTTCAATTTTATATATTATATCCCGAGTCAATATTTAATTTGGACAAATAACCCGTCTAATGTCCAAATTTTCATTTATTTATAATAATTCGAAATTATGACTTTTTCCAAGGAGAAAAAGTTTAATCGTACCCAAACAGCGTCCTCGTGACGACTTGATGAGATAACTTTGCCCAAGTTGTGAAACAACGAACGTCACGATTCGTGACTTCCAAGGGTTGGAATGAATCCCTGTGCTTGGCGTGGGTGTGCTCTCCGGGGGTTGGCAGGCACGCGACCTCCGCACCCTGCTGTCGTTCCGAGGTGTACGAATAAACTTTTGTCCTGCGATATCACGCGGTAACCACCTAACAATAAGTACAGGAGTCCCTGACTACCTTAGATATCTCCACACGAAAAGTCAAAAAATTCCCACGAGTTTAATTTCGTTCGAGCCACGGTAAGACGTTTTTCAAAATTAATGATCAAAATTATTTTTTTAAATAATCATCCACCACTGTACACAGCTACGTTAAAAATAAATAAAAAATATGACCATATTGATCAGGTAACTGACTTTCCCGGAAGTGCACTCGCCAACTCCGACATTACAAGAGATAGGAGTGTCGGCAAAAAGCTTCCGGGAAGACAAGAGAGATACCTTCTTTACCATAGGGGTAAACTTCGAATTTTTTAAGTCTACTTTTTTTCACTTTTCAATACTAAGAACAATTACTACAACGTACTCTGGTTAAACGCGTGTCAGGACATGACTGTTATTCTTGAACATTCAATACCCTATCGTATATGGACTTAAATATGTATGGCTATGTATGGTATTTTTATATAGGTATACTATAGACTTGTGTATAGGTATAGATCAGGACAGTGCGTGATCCTAGTTTCCAGGACAGCGATTAAAATGATTACCGTTAGCTGTTAGGTGCTGGAGGATCAGGTATGGGGTGCCGAAGGGGTTCGGGAGGGTCAGAGCTCACGGGGTCACGTGACGTGATGTCACGTTACCTGGCCTCGCGACAGGTGTTCGTTCACACAACCCCGTGTACCTCCAAGACCCCATCAGCGAGCACCCTCGCCATGGAGAGTCGATGGCTATCACAAATCCAGCCACATAATGATAACGAGCATCCGATAATGCCAGAGTGTTGCTTCTGCTTGCTGACGCGACTGGTCGCCATTGCTGTATAACAACAATATACCCAAGGGACAATCTATTGTTTAATTCCATTAAATTTCCTCCAATTTGCCTCGCGTGCATCGATCATATGTATGCATAGCAGTGATTGCTCCTAATTCGCGCGGCAAATTCAAATCACCCATCAATAAGAAAGTTACGTATTGAATGAGATTGATGGGTTCGCCGAGTCATCGTCTTTTGAATTAAATAAAATTGATCTTTTTTTTTCAAATACCCTATCGATACCTTTAAAGAATGAAGTAAATAACTTTTCTTAAGTTGGCTATAGATTTTAATCAAAATTGACGGGTAAGGGAATAAAGGGAACCTTGGTGATATTTAAATAATTTTTAAACCCAAGAATATTCGATTCACCAGAACGCTTGATCTCTTTTTTTTTTGTTTTGTTTGATGAAGGGTTCCTGACGATTACGCATTCTATAATTGTTTGAACAGGAAGGATGGTATTCGATACCGGTGTATAATTGCATAGCCGTGAGATCATAGCCACATGACGTACAGTGTTAGACTGACAATTTCGTATGAACGTTACTAAACCATACTATTTGATCTTTGCTCAGGAGGAATAATCTACGGTGTCTTCTAGGGACCCTAGAATTGTTTACAGGGTATATTCTTAAACGTTCTAAAATTAATCGTGAGATATCATCAAACTTTGATAATGTTAAATATCTTTGAATGGAAATGAAAAAAAAATGGCTGGCAGGTCGAGGAACGTGGATGACCTCCCTTGATTGTCGGTGCACCGTTCTTCAGCTATTAATCCCTCCTTCTAGACTCCGCAATTATACAGAACACTAGCTGCAGCATTGATGAGCTGACCTGACTAATTACACATCGGCAGCTAATTTACCTCGTAATAATTACTGGCGCATTAAACATTCGTAGCTAACGTGAAAGTGTCGGCGATGTCAGCTGCTTCATGTCCCAGACATTAGAACACGCATACGCGTGTACCGGTACACGTAAGATGCATATACCCATCCGAAGTGCAGCTGTAAAATTTCTTCATGGCTTATACCGTCAAACTCAACAGTCACGTATAATTTAAAAATATTTTTAGTTTACACTAAAAAGAAATTGTAAAAAAATTTTTTTCGTTACTCGTCCAATATTTACCATTTAACATTTTCTTGGTCATCGATAGAATTAAATTTTTGTTGTGTATATAATAAGAGCGAAAATCAAAGTGATAATTTTCTGTAATAAAATAAAATAATAAAAGCTGTATAATAATAAAAGCATTTTTTTCTTTTCTTCGAATATACTCTTGGGGCATTTATCTATTGGCAGATTGACCCTCGGAAGATCCGGCGACGTGTCGTACATCATTGGGGACGGGGTAGCTGGTCGACACTTGACCGTACAGAAGCCATCAATTTGAGGTATGATTACCTGGTAGATTACGGAGCACCTGTGATATATGTAAGCAAAAGTTATGGATAATTCATTGTATGACCAAAATCGCTATTGGCCAGTTACTTGACCATTGGCTAACACTTGGTCACCTTTGACTGTGCAGGGGCGGTCGCTCAGGGGGTAGTATTATCCTGGTGCGCAGGTTCTCAGGGGCGGGAGCAACCCCTGACTTGACCAATGAAAACGTAGCTATAGACCCATGTAATATTAACACACGTGATCGCACGTCAACCTACCAATGTTCTGTATCCATCGACTGTAACATCCATACGAACGAAAGGAGTCACCAATGTGCCTTGAATCCCAACGGAAGTCGTAACGCAAAGAGGATATCCGGTATGCTGAGAAAAAATTTTAAGTGTTTTTAAAAAATGTTATTAAAAAACCTGTGGCATTGAAAAAGTTAACGAAAATTTTTTAACCCAAACTTCAAATTCGATGCCGTTTTGAGATTAATTTTAAAAAAAGTGTCGACCATGCGGAGAAATCAAAAGCGAAGGAAGCTACTGCAGGCTGGTTTAAGATTTTGAAAAAAAATCTTGTTGATGTTTTTAAAAAATCATCAGCCAATATGGGATCCCATGCGCACGCTAGGTCCATCTGTGCCGGGAGTTCCGTAACCGGTGCCTTTTCCGCGTTGCATCTTCTCAGGAGCTACAGTCTCCTGGCGCCGCCTTCAGGTACGTCGCTGTCACTATAGAGTCGGATAACAATCACCTGGACCCAATGTCACGGATGATGGAGCAAGTCGGTCTTGGACTGGACCGATCTGTCAAAATCGACAGATCACTTTCAAGTGCTCCAATAGCCGTGATCGTCTAGTGGTTAGGACCCTACGTTGTGGCCGTAGTAACCCAGGTTCGAATCCTGGTCACGGCAATGTGCCAAGTCACATTGTCACGGAATGGAGACGATAATTTTTTTCAAAATACCACATTACATCGATAGTACGTATAGATAAGTGATAAAATAAAATAATTAAATTTTAAATATCATTCGAAGCATGTATATACAGTTAAATATGATTTGATAAAGTTTCTGTAATATTTTTTTAAAGATAACCTATAGTCCATACAGGTCATTGATAACGTGTAAAAAAAGTCAAATATAAATATCGTTTAAAGCCATGCGTATATATATATGTATTAAATTACATAATCATGATTCGCAGAATATTTGGCCCGAGTTATAACTTTGCGGGGATAATAGAAACTATTTGCTATCGCGATAACAAAGGACAGTGCCGTTATAATAGTGATAACTCATGTTAGCGCAAGGACGCGTTCAAGCTTTGCAGTTAAGAAATGGCTGGAGAGTCTAGGTAGGAATGAACAGGGAAGAAGTAGGGCTTTTGTTGTGTCACATCAAAGAGAACTCTTCTGCTTGGGCGAAACTTTGTTGATTTAATTTTTAAACCTTATTCACGGTTATTTCGACTCTCCGATGTGGACCGTCGGATGAACGACTTCATAAATCATTGACGTCACTGAATATGATGGCTACGTCACTGCCCGTATTTTATATCGTGCCATTCGGCTGGCAAATGAATTTTTATTCATCGACAAATTTCCTCGTTCCGTGAAAACTTGCTGTTCTTTATTTTTTTTTTCTTCTCTGAGGGATACACTGTGTTGTACTTGATATGGTTGAATATTTAATTAAGTCATATTATGGAAAATTTTATCCATCAAGAGTCAATTGACTGATAACTGTTTCCATGTGTGTTATCCTGCGAATCAATAAAATCAATCAATATTTTTTTTTTTATTTATTTAACCTCGGCTCTTGAATTATTACTCATACTCGTTAAGCCATTGGTTACGGTGAATTAGGTCGAACGAATTTCTATGAGCATTACACTGATGTAGAAAGAAATATTAAAGATTGAGCTTGATAGTAAGTTTGTGCTTTTTGGCGTTCTTAGAATGACGATCAACTTTTCGTAAATAATTCGACTACTGTGTGGAAACTACTATTTCATTAGGAACTTAGATATGGATTTTTTTTTGTATTTACACGAAAAAGCATTTTTTACGTGAAAAAGTAAAACAGTAGCAGGTCTCTAATAAGACCAGTAGTCGTTTTCATAAAATAATACAAATTTTAGATTTTTTCGATATAAATCTTACAGCGATAAAATCAGTTTCTTATGCCGCCATTATAAAATGTAAGATAAGACTTATGAACGCCAATTCATAATTTTCTGTTAAATAATATATGAAATCATGGAAAAAGATATCAATTTAAAAGAGTATCCAAAAAGAATACACAATTGAGAATTCGAAATGAAAATAAATTAATACGGTTCCATGGAAAAAGAGAAACAAATTAAAATAACCGGTAGGTCGTTTTTAACTGTACATAAAATTTAACTGCTATTCAGTTTTTAGATTGCGTGCAAACTCAATAAAGACGGTTATTTTCTCCCTGTAAAAATATAAAGAACAATCGCTAAAACTCATCCT
Source organism: Cephus cinctus (assembly GCF_000341935.2). Classification (NCBI taxonomy): domain Eukaryota; kingdom Metazoa; phylum Arthropoda; class Insecta; order Hymenoptera; family Cephidae; genus Cephus; species Cephus cinctus. Next base: position 8,981 of record NW_014333566.1, read on the forward strand.
AGTGAAACTGTAATGGGAACAGTCTTAAAAAGGCATTCCCTTCCTATTCAATATTTGTGACATCGGTGCTCTCTTGTGAGGGGTGAACTTTAGTTGGCGTGATCGTTTGAAGCGCGCAAGAAGGCGTCATTTCTCGCCTGGTTATTTACACGGTGTAAGCGGGTTCCTTTTAAAATCATAACTGCCATTGAAATAAGTTAAAGTTTTTTATGACGAGAAGGAAACCGTTTCGCGCTTTTGGAACTGGTGCCAATTTCCCACGGATACACGCTACTATTGTGACACCCTGTAACTGTTACATTTATCTTTCGTCGGTAATAACGTCACCGTCTGTTTTGACCGGTTTTATCCATATCATGGAGACGCTCTTCCTAAAGTTATTGCTTATTGATAAGATTATTGTATATTATGTATTTTATATTATATATTAGATATTTGTGTATCATAACTGAGAAATTAGCGTACGTATGAGTATCTATGAAGAAGTTCAGGTTGGCAGTGAAAAAAATAAGGGTTTGTACCCCTGGTGGGACTCGAACCCACAATCCCCGGTTTAGGAGACCGATGCCTTATCCATTAGGCCACAGGGGCTTTGAATGTCTATTTCCGAAAGGATGAAGGGACGCGAAGAGATTGATTACAGTTAATAGTAATTTTTTAAAGGAAACAGAACTTGGGAGACTATATTACTTATTGTTCAATTCTTTTTGGTTACAGATTTGTGCAGGTATGATCCATTTCCTGCAAGGGATTATGGTTTTGGAGAACCTGATCCACCAAGAAGTGGCTCGACTGGTGAAACACCTGTGTCACCCTTAACTCCTTCTTCGCTAACAGCACCTTTCTCAATACCAACTAGTTTATTTCCACCGCCACTTCTCGCGGCGGTGCCGCCATTAATTCAATCGATAAATGTACCTCAGCCATTTTCCAATTCCGCAAATCCAGGTACGCTTACTTACGACTATGCTGCGTTATAAAGTTTATAATGTACAGGATCAAATTCAGCATGGGATTAGATGCTAGATTTAACATACAGTAGCGATCTTCTTTACTCAGTGATAAAGAAAAGATGAATTTATCAATATTTCTTAATGAAATGTCGAAAGAACTCACTTACAGACGCTTGAGTTAATATCAGAGGTCTTGTATAAAATCTCCAAATTGCCTGTAATACAAATATGTTTGAAATATGAAGAAATGAAAAATCTTTGGATTGTATGAGGTTCGTGAATTGGTAATATTAAAAAAAATATTGAAAAATTTACGTTGTAAATTATAGTTCATGTACAAAATGGAGGTCTTAAATCTTACAGGCCTCGGTAGCGCAGTAGGCAGCGCGTAAGTCTCATAATCTTAAGGTCGTGAGTTCGATCCTCACCCGGGGCATTACTTTTGCATTTCGTATTATTGATAACAAGATTTTTACATTTTTAATTAAAATTGTAAATAATCATAATTACGATGAATTAGGAACGTTGGGAAATCATCATTTCATTAGTAGCAATGGTATCACGAACATCCAGCAGAGAAGACCACGTGGCGAGAAAAAACCCATTCCTGAGGAACAGAAAGACGAGAAATATTATGAAAGACGAAAACGCAACAATCAAGCAGCTAAAAAGTCTCGCGATGCTCGTAAAATTCGCGAGGATCACGTAAGTTGCTCCAAAAAACAATAAATATCTCTTTCATCACAAAAATCTATATTTATAGCTCAAAATTGTTGGTCAAATTTGATAATTATCAAATCAATACATACCTTATATATCCTTGTTGAAATTGATTGTACTGCGATTACTTTATCTTAAAAATATCTTACGCTTTTTAATTATTTTATTTACAGATTGCTTTAAGAGCAACTATGCTGGAGCACGAGAATGCCATCTTGCGTGCTCAGGTAGTAACTCTTCGCGAAGAAGCACAATCTCTTCGTCACATGTTGATAAAGCAGCAGACACCCGGTATACAGACGATTGATTCTGCGAGGCCGCTTTCTTCGGTGACACCTAGTACACTATCACCTCAGAATCCTGTTACATCTGTATCCTGTCAAGTTTAAACATGAAACTGATCGTTAAATCATACTCAATGCATCTGATCTAATAACTCGCTATCAGATATAACTTTGGAGCAAAAGAAGTGATGTGAGAAATTAATACGGATTTCAAAAACTAGAGTACTTATGGGATCATTTTTCATTTTGAGTCACGTCATCACGACTTTCATGGGTCCGTCCATTGTAAGGCTGCACGTAAACGTACAAAGAAATATGTCCCTAGATCTGAGAGGAACTCTATTGAAATTGAAAAATGAAAATAAGTGTAGGTTTATAAGTCTGTAAATTATACATATTATATAAGGCTAAGCACACGATGCTTTTACAGTAGTTTATTAATAATTGTGCCTATGTAAATAATGTTTCGTTTTACTGTTGTTGAAGATTAATATAAACCGTATGTCATGAATTGTATTATTATCTTATTTCATTGTTGTACCTCTGATTGTCATTTTAAGAACTTGTTTACAAATTCAGTAAAAGAAAGAAGAAACATACTAAACGTTATCGATGAATTGATAGTGGAGACTTTAACGAAGAGCCGATAGTCCTGCATCCCTGCTCTAGGGCATGAATGATGCTACGTGTACTTCAGAGTGCTTCTACCCATATACATTAACGTGGCTGAAAATCGAGCAGTCCTGGCACATCTGCCTTACGAAGAGGCAACCATAAAGAAAGCGAAGGAAATCAAACAGTTAAAAAGGCCGAATATCCGGGGGGGAAAGCGAGCAGTCATTGGAATCAAAGACACCAGTGCGACTGGTTAATATTGTTTCTGATTTTACGAATTTCTAAAAAAATGAATAAGACGGTAATATGTGTAATTTCCGTTGTGGGAGGTATTGCCTTTGGGATGTACCAAGCTTTTTCTGCTGAGCTGGATAAATCAAGGTAGGTAAGAATAACAACTCGAGTGAATTATTGTCAGAGCAATTATGAATTTATCTTAATCTTTAGATTTATACAAAAATATGAATGTTAAAAAAAATGTATGATGTTGATTTAGAACGATATAGTTCCAGGAAGTCCCGGTTCCCACATTCTCCCTACTCCTTCGCAGCAACATGTCTGCCAACTTAATATTATTTGAAAGAGTGTGTAATACAACTTACTTCACATGGTACAGCTAGCATTTTGTTTGCAGAAAGCGTTGCTCATCTATATGTATCTATGAGAGCGGGAGAGATGAGTACACACTGTCTTTGGACTGTGGACATGAATTTCACCAATTATGTATTCGTGCATGGCAAAAAGTAAATTAATATAAGAATCAATAACGAAATTGCAGTGGCAAAGCTTGATTAAATATATTCAATAATAACAGTCGATGTAATAGTAAAATATTTGGAATTAAAAAAAATGGTTTCAGGTAAATACGGAGGAATGTCCTCTTTGCAAAAAGGATCCTAAATAATTCTCAGTAGACGAAGATATCGGGTTGATGATCTATGGAAAAGATGGGTACACAATTCGCAAATTATAATAAGTTATGTGATTTCTATATATGTATACAACAGTGTCTAATTTGAATAAACAGATAAAATAATGTACGAATAAATAAAATGGCTAAAAATTCTTTGATACTTGAAAATTAATTACCTAAAAGTTGGTACGCTTGTCTATAAATTTCAATATGGTTTATGTTTGCGCAAATTCAATTGATAAGAAACTGCCTTATTGGCCAGATCAACTTTCCGTTGAAACCAACCAGTAGCCGAGCCTTTTACTATAACTCAATTTGGACAAATGAAAAACAGCCCTGTTATTCTAGGGGAACTGAAAGTTACTGGTTTCTATATCCGTCATTGGTTGCCCTGAAAACTTAACCAACCTTTAAAGTTAATGTTACTGTCACTCACGGCACAAATAGGCAATTCTCTCATATTTGTCGGTGACAGTCAGTGGCAGTCAGTAGTAGTTTGTAGTGAGGTGTAGTCAAACGTTTGAGGCTTGAAATGGTGAATCCTCTGTGGACATTTGGAGTTGCTGTCGGCATGAGCCTAGCAGTACTCATATATCAACAGTACAGACGCCAACAAGAATCAATGTACAATCATGAACAACCACGGAATATAAACTTCTCAGATCATGACTCCTGGCAGTCAGAAGAACCCTCAAGTTCGGGGTACGTATGAGAGAAGCGCGAAAAGTTGACCAAATATCCTTCAATTAGATCATATGTTAAATCTCGTTCGCTGCTTATAAGTATGTTTTTCATGTATCGGTAATTAGTAAAACATGTTTTCTCGAGTGTCTGACACGCTCATTGTATCTAATAGTCCGAAAATCGGAAGTGGGGAAATCCCTTCTTTCCGTGGGGCTAGTTCATCTTGTAGTAATAAGAATGCATACTCTAATCGCATGCGTACCAACTTCGTTTACCGCAAGCATTGCCTAGGGAATTTTTACTTACGTAAATCGTATTCCCAATAACAGCTATTGTTTTGCAATTGTTAGAGGATCGGATATCAGACATCGAGGTGAAAAGAAAAATGGAAATAAAAAAAATAAAACGGAAGAGAAAAGTACTGTGGTAGTGGAAGAAGTGGAATCTTGTGGAATCTGCGAAAAGTCTTTAGAAAGAAGTTTTAGAAAAATAGATTGCGGACATATATTTCACGCAGCATGTTTGATTAATTGGAGACGAGTAAGCAAATACTAAAATAATTATAAAAAATGTTGATGCATTTATGTAAGACTTTGTTAAATATATACTACGTTAATATTTGACATAATCATACAACTATTGATATTTTCAGGAGAGCGAAGTATGTCCTAAATGCGGTAAAAATTTTTTTTAATGTTTATGATGCAACAATTACCACCGTAATACTTTACACTTAACCTTAAACATAAATTTATATTATAATTAGAATGGCATTTATGTAAATATAAACATTAAATCCATAATTTTGTATTATATATTATTATGTTTAATAATCAAATTGTTCACCGATTTTAACAAATAAAATATACTTTGCAGCTGTCACTGATTTTCATATAATTTAATACTTCATTTTTTCAAATGTTATGAAAGTTGCAGCCTTGCTTTAAAGTTCATAAGGTAAATAAGAAATTGTTTCTTATACTCCGCTATATCGAAGATAATATATTTTTAGCAAAAGTCAAATGCATGAGATCATATCTTCAGGCTCCGAACGTGGCTCTCAACCAATAACAATGTTCATTCCTGTGCATACGGTGTTATCATTGGTTGATATTTCGCGATCAAACACGCGTCCGTTGAATGTTACTGGTGTGAGGTTCTATGATTAACATACTCGCCATTTTCTTGGCGTTGTGTCAAAATTTCGTCGAGTTGGTACACACGTGTAGTTTTGCTTTGGATCTAGCGTGTGTTCCGTAATACACTGTAAGCACTTACAGCATGGCGCTGATAAAGTATGCTGTGAAAGTGTTCCGAAATGATGTGACGTAGTATGAAGCACTGGTAGCACAGTAAAACGGAACGGTATAGTAAGTACATGAATCATGGTAGAAAAATTACAGTTACGAGGTGTCGGTCATTAAATGGCTTGGCATACTATTATATATTTGAAAAAATAATAGCAGAAGATAACTTTATATTCAATATTCGTCTGTGCGTCGATTAACGCTATTTCTACCATGGATGCCGCCTTTTTATAAGTATGAATCTGCCTCACCTCTGGGGCCGTAGTAACCGCAGCATGGAACGTAGCCTCGTACGAGACACAAAAAATTCAAATAATTTCGCGCTACTAAAACTAGTATGCTACAACGAATTTCGGAACACATTTTACAGTACTGCCAGTGCTTACAGTGTGTTACGGAACACACCCTAACTAAATGCACCTTTGAACTTAGACTGTTGACCAATGGTACAGTATGTCCATAGATATTCACTTTGTGTTATTGGTAGACAGTCGCGTACGTCGAGTGTGATTGGCCTCTTTGCTTTTATTATTTCTCGTGCAAGGGTGGTAGATAATGCTAAAGCCGTCGTAGTAGTGGAAGGTTGTTTGTTTCATCAACATTGTTTGTTCTTGATCTACAATGAATAAGACTATACAATCAGGATTGATTAGCAAGTCTAAAGTTTAAACGGAAGAGTTAAAAAAAGAATAACCTTGACACAGAATATGGCTGGTCCAGGTTTGGTGGTCATGTTAGTGGTAGGAATCGGCGTTGCATCCTTTTTATATTATATGTTTACCGCTGAGCCTACAATTCAACAACAAACACATCAGTCATCAGATCATTATATGTCACCTGATAGCAACTCCTGGGAAAATGATAGTTCCAGGTGTGCGTTAAGGATAAAAGAAAAATGTTTGAAATATTCTTATACTCGTGGCTCTGCATTTTACAAATGTTATGCAGCAAAGTAGAATGACAATTGTAGTTTGGCTTTTGGTTGTAGATCAAGACGAAGGAGGTTGAATGCTCAGAAAAGCAAATCCATTAAAAATACTTCCTGCACAATATGCCTGAACAACTTTGCAATCACTGTTAATGCCAGTGTGACTGTTCTGAAGCCTTGCTACCATAAATTTCATACTGAATGTATTGCAAATTGGAGAGAAAAGGGACCTGAGGTAATATCAAATTGTGCATGGTTGTTTCAACTGTGTTGTATGAATGTCTTTATTTGATCAATGATTGTTACAGAAAACAGGAACCACGTGCCCTAACTGCAGATCGGAAATCGTTTCATTCTGGGATGAGTAGTTATTTTAGAAGAAGACTAATGTAGTCTAAAATGGCTCAATCTCGATAATCATATTGCTAAAATGGTTTTGTCTATCTTGCGTTGGAACTTACTTTCGCAATACAGCAATAAATACAATTTACAATTTTAATATAAGAATTATCCTATCGAGGATGTTATAAAACTCATGTGAATGGCATAATGGCGTCTGTAGTTCCTTCGCGAGTTACATTCAAAAAGAGTCGTAGCTGATTTTGGATAACAATTCTTTCTTTTTTCCTTATGAATTCAATCCAAAATTTAATATTATTCTTCCAATTATTTATCAACGCATAATGTGTTCTAATAGTCAGTGAATCCGAAGCGAAAACACTTTGAAAAACATGTTCACTCTTCTTGTTTCTCTTGCAAATACTTAATGATTAAATGATATGCCTTCACGTCTTATTTGACCGTTATGTGAGCGGAGTTCACTTGTCTACATCGCTTGACGTTATCTTGGCCACGGTTAGTAGACAATTGTTCATATTGCTAGTAATACTTAGTCATTAAGAAATAGATAAATCGATTTTTAAAACACGCTATTAAAAAATATGCGAACCATATCAACTAATTGAACCTTATTCTTTCGCTTCGCCGTTGCTTATTCTATTGGTATCGCGAGCATCAAAACATTGCGATAGATTTGCCTAGATCACAATATATATATATTTACATAATTATAAATAAAAAATATTATCTGAACTCATTACTGTAACAAGGAGTTCAAGATTGACTTTGCCATATAATATATACATATACATATACTTGTATGAGAGATCGGTTCTGAAGACTTATATGCATTGCCAGTTTTGAGACCATTACGAAGACCGTAAAGCGATATTCACACCGAACGTTCCAAAATTGGTCTAATGCTGGGTACCAGAAGTTGTGATGGGCTTGGTTAGGTATACACTACATTAAGGTAGCACAGAATATCAATGCTAGATGCTACAAGTTATATTTTTTTTTAACAAAAATATTGCTGTGAACGCTAAATGATCTGCGATGTCTTCGTAACTGGCTGCTTTGCTGTTTAGCTGATATGTGTAGCGGATGTATATGTATTGTATATAACTGTGTCAGATTTTTTACAAAAAATTTGTTTTTGCCCTATTATCGCATTCATATAAATTTATATTTTGCTTTTGTCACCGTTGGCAACGAGCACACGCCGAAACGACTTGTTGAATAAAATTGATTTTATTATAAAAACGAAACCAAAAATATTAAGACAACAATTTCACGTCACCAAAAGGCACAGACTGTTAGTTTGAAATTATTAAAATATTGAATAGATAGCAATACTTGAAGCGTTTATTATTAACGCCGTCAGAATTTAAAGGAAACTTCTTTCGTCGAAAATCATTTAAAAATGTTCATCAACTGTCGAGAATTCGCCACATCGATTCGAGGGAGACGCTGTGCTTCAATCGCATTTCCAGGCAAAACTATAAATGCGAATCATGGATTTCTTTCGTAAAACCACTTTCAATTACAAATTATGAATCGGAAACGAATATAGGACAAGTGATTCATAACAAATGTAACCGGTATAAGATGTTAAAAATAGCCATACGATTTTTTTTAGCTAGAGTAGCAAACTTTATCAAGATGTAACAACAATGATCAATAAAGGAACGATGAAAAAGAAAATTGAATTTGAATGAGTAATCAGCATGATGCTCGTCGCGGTCCATAATATCCCATAACAATGGTGTCCTTGACAAATAAAGGATTCACAATACTTCAATAATTGTTAGTGAAAGCACGTACAGCATCCAAACGTTATGACAGCGTGCTACATTTTTCTTTTCGTTTCTTTCATTTCATTCACTACTACTACTTCCGCCAAAAGAAAGCTACCGATTACGTAAAGATTTGCAATCATATCGGTACGTGGTGCTTGAGAAATTATGCAAGTATAAAAATCTATACTTTTTTCGCACTCTAACAAGCAAGCCATTGTTATTTACAATATAATAGTCTGTAGACCTTACAACTCCTTTCACTGTGATTCATACTTAATAATAATTATATATATATATATATATATATAAATTTAAGCTATCAGTTAAAAGAAAAACAACGTTACGAGTATAATTTTCGTGGATATTATACGACGGTGCTCTTACGTCAATTTAAAAAATAAACACTGATTTTAAAAAAAGAAAATTACATCGTTATTACACTCTGCATTACGGTATATGTATAAATTATAAATGATCGTGACACTTTCCTTTTCGGTCTCTATAAATGGCCTATGAACTTCCGGTTTCTGTACTTCCTCTTTCGTAAGGTGGATTAACGTTGCGAGTCCGAGAGAGACGCGATAATATCAGGTATAGCGATGCGTGCAGTGAATGGTGGAAGTGAGGGAAACATGAAACGAACCTCAGTCAGTCTTGAAACATTAAAGGCGAGGGATCTGCTATGAATATTACCGTATTCAATCGTGAAGCGATTTATTTACAGTTTGATTTTTGAATATTAATTATTTTCGCGCTCAATTGGTGTCACTTAATAACGGACGACAGTTACCAATTTGAAAGTCCAAGACAATACATAAAAGCGGGAGAATGTGGTGCATTCGTAAAACATGTATTTATTTATCGTCACAAGGATGATTGATAAATTAGTAAAATTCCTTTTGTCTTGGACGAGTACCAAGATGCTTCAGAGAGAATATGAGAGGCTGTTTCTTTATAATTTTATCAATACTTCGTCCAGGGAGGAGCACCAGAATCGAAGAAGAGAATCAAGGTAAAAAGAATGCGATATCTATCTGTTCTTATTTAAATAACTAGACTTATAAAATCATACAAAAATCTGATCCCATTGTATTAATTTCATTTCCAATTTCTTCGTCGATTTTAACTTATTCAATCAAACTGGTTGAGAGCACCTGGGTTAACGGTTATACATTTTTATCCGTGATTCTCTCGTTAGAGGACGATTCACCATGACGATTTAGCGACAGTGCTTTAATAATCCGATGTCCTCCTTCCGGTATTTTAATAACTTGAGCCATTTCCCTTGATATACTCTCAGGGATACGTAACACACGGAAGTCGTACTTTGAAGAAGTGCAATAATTAATGAATAATTACATATGTACTTAATTCTTAAGTCTGTAACGTGGTTTTCTTCGGTTTTTACTTAATACATGCCATGAGTATGATTATCACCCAACCAAAACATAACGAGCGACAGGAACAAATTCATCTTATCCACTAGGAAAAGATACTGATCGAAGTGTTCTTTTGCTTTACATTAGTATTAAGTATAACATTACCTATATATCAGTTGTATACATATATATATGTACGCATACATGAGGTCAAGTGTTAATGTTCATAATTGAAGAAAGCTAGAAAGTAGAATGCATCTACCAAGTCCAGGTTACGTGGTTTTAAAGATTACTGTGGTAATATCACCGCATAGAAGGTCAACTGATCGGTATAGAGCTGATTAATAAATTACAGTAAGGTCATTGGTCCAAGCTTGGTCTCCACTGGTCTGGTTAGCTCCTGGAGAAGAATTCTTACCTTTGGGTGTCCCTGAGTTTCTGGAGAACGTCCACGCTGGAGATAATTATCTTAGAACTCGGGAGAGCGTTGGTGAGTGAAGAAGATACTATGTATTTATCTCTTTCGGGAATCATCATTTTTATAAATAATTTTTATATATGAATTCTGAATAATAATTAAAAGTTTTGGATTAAAGGAGAATGAGAGTTGAGTGGTTTCACCTTGACATGAAAGACTTCTCCTTGATAAATAGTAAAAGAAACATTATCCTCAAGTAGAAAATGCAGTGAGGATTAACTTTCCTTAGCTTGATTATACATTAAAAAATGTTAGAGAAGGTGGCTGAAGTCGATACTTTCCTAAATAAATTATTGTTGGCAGAGTTGCTGCTACAAAACCGATCATCGTTCTTGTACGGAAGGAAACCAGCTGGCACTGTGCCGATTTACGCTCTCGTGAAAAGCTGCACGGCATTAGGAAGATTTTCAAAAGCTATCAGATCCGGGTGGTCACGTACAAATTCTGTGAGGAGTGAAGACTTGAATATCCTGACTGGTGTACAGAATAATGATTTGTTGTCAAAGGAGTCCAGTATGGATTCATATGAAGAGGATAATTTCATTTTTGATAAACGTAGATACAGGAAGTTGCACTTTCACGTGACCTATTGGATGTTCTACCCGTTCAGCAAGGGAAAGGCAGTCTGCGTTCTGGATCTTGGATTTTTTGGCAGCTGGCCGATCCCTTTGGTGGGAGGAAAATGCATGGGTAGATTTAAAGAGTATGGAAACCATGTTGGAGACTGGGAGCACATGAGCCTCTATTTCAAGGTGCTGATTATTGCATTCAGTTTATGTACTACTCAATTATTTTTGTATTATATCATTTTTTTTACTTTGCAGACTGATGATTATCCTATGGCTATGTACGTTTCTGCTCATGATGCTGGTGCATTTTATCGTTATGACAGGCACAGCAAGACTTTTATTTATGAGGGTCAAGAGACTCGGAAGGGTATCTTTCAGAAACCTATATTTCCGGAACGTGTATTCACTTCTGCTGGTTCACATCCGGTTCTCTTCAGTGCTAAAGGATCTCATGGACTTTGGACAGCACCTGGAAAACATAAATTTGTTAGGATTCCTAGACTTTATGATGAAAGTGGTTTTGGGACTGCCTGGCCCACGTGGCAAAATGTTGAAGTACTTCATGCTGAAGACAGAAATCCATTACCGGGATGGATGACTTTTCGTGGCAAATGGGGTAATCCGAAAAGTAATTGTCATCCACTTGCTAAATTGGGTTTTAATATCTGTGAATTCGTTGACGGACCTACTGGGATTCCAATGAAGAAATTGAATTTTCAATGCTAAACAGCGTGATTCAAATTACAATTTTTTGTACAAATACTGTAAATAAAATAATGAGCCATTTGAGTAATTCATTTTTTTGTAATATGACTTTATTAGCTAGAATCAAGAAACTCTATGGTTTACATCATTGATAATATTCTAGCTACCTCCCATCCGTGATAAACAATGGCAAATTGCAATTCGAATTTCGAATGCGATCGATGTAAAACGATAATAAAATACATTTTGGTCACTATGAATACAGGTGCAATCATTTCACCATACATTACAGAGGCCTCGCGTGATAGGCAACACAAATAATTAAATGTCATGAGACATAGAACACTTGATAGAATATAGCTTAATACGTGCTATTTTTTAAATTTAAGGATGCTAGGAACTATAAGGCTAGTGACCAGAATTGTTGAATATTTTCATTCTCAGTCATAGCTACAAGATAAGATTGGAGAATCACAAATAGTTTTCCAAATTTTTGTTTGTTAACGAATTATGCACGTCTTATTAAAAATATCGTTTCTTGCAAATAATTGCAATTTCATGCAGGCTTGTACTCCAACCAGATTATTAACCATTTTCTTAGATTTGGAGTACTATTTTCAACGTTTTTTTCAGGATGACTATCATAAATTTGCATCTTCTTCAAAAATGATATTCTCTTCAGGGCTTCTGGCGGTTTTCCATGCTAAGAGACATCCTCAGTCTGGTCCTAATTACCTGCAGAAAGGAATCTCAATTCTTATGGATAGATTTCAAGAGTTGACTGATTTGAAATCTACTCCAAGACCTCATCATCATCCTCGTCGTCATCATCATCATCATCATCTTCGTCATGATCATTCTCCACAGCAATACTGCGAATACCATTTCGCAGTAATGGGGTTCCTTTATCTTTTCCCAAGACACGCGCGTTTAAAAGTATTTTAAGCGGCAAACCAGATTTACAACACATTACTTGGACCTCCTCCTTTAGGATCTTCTCCTTGTACGCCAGCAGTTCAATCTTCAATCTATCAGACAGCTTTTAGTATTATCATGGGATAATTATATTTGATAGCAGATTAAATTCAATTTGACAAATTGAATTGAAATTACATTATATAAATGTTAAATATGTTCTGTATCAAATTATCAGTGATTGCAGTTTTAGTATTCAATCTTATGTAGATTCAGGGTACTTTACCTAAGACCATCCTTATCCTGAGCAAAATCAATTATGCGGCAATTTAGATTAGGACTCTCAACAATCATTGCAGGTGCTATGATATTACCTTCACCATGAATACATAAATTCCAGGGTATAGAAAATTCTACAAGGTACCTAAGAAATATACACAAATTAAAAAAACTATGTATAAAATACAGAAAGTTATGTTATGTTTACCTATGATGAAGTTGAAGAAATCCGAGATGAACATCAATATGTCCATGCCTTTGCGGCTGTATCATGATATTATTATCTTTACCAAAACCACTCCCACCACTAAAGTGTACATGATGTTCTATAACAAAAATTGAATAATCCTAAAACCTATCTTAATACACACTTCTAAATGAATTATGGATAACTTTATAAATCGACTAATGCCTCTTGAACTTCCAGAAGAATTAGACCTTCTAGAACGATTTCTATCATTGTCACAAACTTAATGCAACACAATACTCTGATGATTTATATTGGAACTGCAAAATACACCTATTATCTCCCTAACCTATCGCTTGAAGCCCTTCGAGTAACATCACCACTTAAATTTTGCAACCATTCAATTATGCAATTATTTAAAAATAACAAAATAGTTTTTGGTTTCCGGCAAAAGATGTTATGCCTTCTTTCAAAATATTCAATAAAAATAAGAATTACTCGTGATCGTCCTCTTTCAAATATGTATGTCAGCTTCTATCATTTTCGCGGTATAAAACTGCCATATGCGCTCAGTACAAAACAATATTCACGGACATTAATTTCTAAACGAACACATGTTCTCATATGGAACCTGTTTCTTTCTGGATAAAAAGACGATGAAAAAATATTTATTGCTCTCCGTTATTTATAATGCACTCACCTTTATCTCCCATAGTTTTCAAATATCAATAGATCATATACGCTCATGTTACGTGAAATTCCACCAATATTCCATGGCAGTCGAATACATTTCCTTTTTATTTCTTGTGGCCTTATCTATCCTTAAACGAGGGCAAATACCACAATTGTACTATATAACACCGGACTACCGAATCTTTTGATGGTTTCAACATAAAAGTACGAAAAAGTCGAGCAGTTTCGTAAATTTTCCGTTTGAGTCAGCAGCGTACAGTATACCTTATTGACGCCATCTTGTCTTCTCGTGCCCCATACATATTTTTGACAATTTTCAAACAGCATTTCAGAACAGTTATTTATGTGTCGCTCAACATGAATGATAATAAGGAGGAAAACAAAAAGAGAGTGACGAAGAGAATTCACATAGAAAGCATTATTAATTATTCAACAGTATATAAGAAAACGTAGTTCATGTCTCGTAATATTGAAGAAGGCCACAAATTTTTAACAATCCATTGCCATATGTTATTTCATTCGAACGTGGTAAGTTCAAATAAATATCTATTTACATATCCAGTTGAAAGAAGCCAATGAACCTTAAAGTAGCTTACAGTTTTAACTCATTATAACGGATGATTATCTGCTATAATTATATATACTCGGTTAATCATCCGAAACGCACCACCTAAATGGTTTTACCATAGGAATCAAATAGTCGCACTAAGTTCAGGTAGTACGTTTGGATTGTATGACCCAGTATATCAATATCTTTAATATGATTATATTTTGCATTGATGCTATTATAAATTTATTGATTCGGATACTAAAGGAATATATATATATATTCATGATTTTATTAATCGAAAATTCACATTATGCCGCCGACTGGATTCTGATATTTTTACTTCTTTTTTCTTCTTATTATAGAAATACTTCTTCTTGTAAAACGAATCCAGATTATAACACGTTGTATACCTGAAATGTAAATTGGAGTGTCACATGTGTCGCTACGTAGTAATCATGTGATTAATCCGGTGAGTTCATTTACCGTAAAACATTTATAAAGCAGTTCGGCCGTTTCACATATATTCTTGGATACTATAGGAAAGAAAACAAGATACCTATATATTTATCTCTGGAAATACAATTGCAACGAATCATCCATGCTAAGAATCATCCATGCTGTACGTACCTTCATTCTGGCAATTATCAATAGCCTTATAGGCATCCTCTTTTGATACACGAGGATCAATTATATTAATGGCTTTCATTTTGTTAAACGTCCCGTTAGCATTAAGCTGCACAATGATCATATATAAAATGCGATTATTTCTATTGATTTATATAATACAAGCCTTTTTTCTAAAATTAAAAATTCCTTCATATTGGTATAATACTTACAACTCCTTCCCTCTTTAACATACAAGCACCCAAACACGATCTCAATTCTCTTTTCTCGTCATTTTTTTCGATATTCATAAGTGTGCCTGAATTTTAGTAGAATTAATACAATTATTTTATATGGAATTGTATCTCAATAATGAATATGGCTCATATATATATCGATAATAAATCTTTAAGATATACTTACTATCAGTTAGGTTCAATTCTGTTTGACAGGGCTTCAGATGTTTCTGCATTGTCATAGGTATTTTCAATGCCAAAGTGAAACAAGTTGTCTGAGATGTAAAGTAGAGAGTGTAATTAATAAATGCTTAGTTCAATTAATTGATAAATTAAATTTTTAGATCGTACAAAGCTTTGATCGGATCACACTTACGTAAATCATCACAAGTAGACAAAACGGTAATACCTGGACCCTCATTTTGATGAGCAATGTTGAACTTCGGACTGAAAATCGCATTTTATATGCAAATTGGCGCGAACTCGACTTTCGACAACTGGGATATAATACTAATTTACTTTTTACACAAATTTTTTAATTTATTTTTCTTTTTGCCGTTATTTTCTTTTTTCGCGACTCATGGTAATGAAGCCAATTTAAAAAGCGTTATTATTATTCAGAACAATTCACTACAACTGTACAATGCCTAATGCGATTTTTTATTACTGACTGTTTTTATAGCTATATAATGAACAATGGTATAATATTCTTGATTGTCAAAATAAATAACATTTGTTTAAACAATTTTTAAATAATTTTTTATTCTTTATTTTTTAATATAATTAGTTCATAACTTCATCCGTTTCAATTCGCTCTGTAAGCTTTTGTCTACGAAACATTTATTGGCAACTTCACGTATTTTCGTCAACTGATCCGCACTTAGCGGCTCATTAGAATTGAATCGATATGATAAAATCGAAGAGAACTAAAACTGCCAAAATATAATAATGAAGTATCAAATGATTAATAACATTTCATATAAATTTAAATGTCATTTATGAGAGACAGAAATTTAGTAGCAAAGTAACACTGACTCAAAACGTTGCATGATGCTTGATTAAAAAAAAAAAAGAGAAGAAGCTTAGAAACGTTGCCTTTAGGTCCTGCATTTTTTAGCCATATAAATCCCAGTAAACATTTTTATATAGCAATATCCAGTGTGTTATTATAATTTGTGGAAAAATACAGAATTGTTAGCTGAGTCAGCATCATCGTCATTGAATGTAAAATTCGCATCCTCCATTATATCATGGTTTATCAAAATAATAGGAAATTCGTTAATACTATACTAACCAAGTGAGTTTTTTTTCAGATTGATGATGGTGATGGCTTGTTATTTAATCAATGACTTCCTGCCACATGATTGACACATGCATTGTCGAACAATAAATAATAAGAGTCTGTCTGGCAAAGACCTAGACATTTTAGTAAGTACTGCTAATCAGATAAATCCGGTTTCCTATAGGGGGTCTGTTCTAAGGTTCAATGAAGAGAACAAAATTAAGGAGAATGCTGAATTGCGTTATACAGAATGACGTAAACAAATTATTACTACCCAATAGCAACGTTGACAGGCCACGGTCAATATGATTTTATTTGAAATACAATTAATATATACATGTATATGTTTCATTTTATTACAGAAGCATCATAACACATAAGATGCCTCATGGCATTATGGATGATGTACCCATCATTTAGTTCCGCCAGAAACAATGATAATTGCTTGATGATAACCTCTATTAACTATAATTTGCTCACTTTGTATTTGCCTTTATTCTTTTCTCACTTACTTCCTGGGAACATAAGATTCTGATTTGTTGCCACCAGAATCATATTTTGATTTCCTGGAACAAATAATATTTTAATCCTTCAGAATTGTTATCCATAATTTCTTTATGCATGTTTGATATTTATAATATTTATTTAAATTACATGCAATACGACCAGAATTAATTTTTTGTTATATTTTCATCGATTCAATGTTCATTGCAATTATGGGTAAAAAATAAATTAAGAATTTGTTTAAAAATAGAATTTCGCAATAGATACATCTTTAATCACTAAGTAAATATGTCTTATAATTTTGTTACACGTTCAAACATAATATAATTGGCTGTCACGTAATATTTCTAGGAATATCACTCGTAATTGTCACGGAAGTAATAAAAGTTACTGTATTACGATTCACTTGCGTAGCAAATGAACAATACAATGTGCAAAATATAAAACGTCAAATTTATGTATTATATCTGTACTATACGAAATCTATTAGGAATAAAAATGCCATATTAATGGAACGAGAAATACTTTTACTAAACCAGGCTCAAAGTCCAAAATTCATAAACGTTCATAATAAACAGTAACCCGAGGGGCTATTACGACCAGTTTTAACTATAATTATATATGTATATTAATCAAAATAAACTGGCCAGACTTGCCTCTCAAAGGCTAATAAGGAGCAACTTCGCGTCTCGATGGTCATCAGCCGTGTAGTTGGTAGGAGACTTTTTATCTGTATTGGTCGACAGCTTCTTCACGTATGTAATCCCTAACGCTAATGTAGATGGTAACGTATAAAAGGAAAAGGAATCATAGAAGCAGCATTCAGTAACTGTTTAAACGGACCACTTGCTTGTTTGTCAGCTATTTTATCATTGTCAATATGAAGACCTTCCTGGCTGTATTTGCTTTGTGCATTGCTGGTACTTTGGTAAGTTTGAGGATAATCAAGTA
The DNA here is from genome assembly GCF_000341935.2 of Cephus cinctus. Taxonomy (NCBI): domain Eukaryota; kingdom Metazoa; phylum Arthropoda; class Insecta; order Hymenoptera; family Cephidae; genus Cephus; species Cephus cinctus. The sequence goes on from NW_014333566.1 coordinate 26,854, forward strand.
TTACTTGGTTTAGATTTACCAACAGTTTATGGATGAGATGAAATTTTTTATAAAATTCTCTTAACATTGTAGGCTGCACTGTCCGAAGAACAAATCACCAAGTTGAAGACTTATAAAGAATCCTGTATTGAGGAAACTGGCGTTGATCCTTGTGAGAGAATATTTAATAAATATTACGTAACAATAAGGTTTTTCCATGAGAATGGTAATTAATGAAGTTGACATTATTTACTTTAGCTGTTATCGAGGCTGCCAAGAAGGGTACCTACTCCGATGGTGATGAAAAGTTAGCATGTTTCTCTGCTTGCTTGTTAAAGAAAATTGGAGTTGTAAGTTGGGCGCCCTGATAATCGATTTTTCGTGAATTCTACAAAAGTTTGAAATTTAGTTTTAATCTTTTGCCTTCGTCGTTTTTGTTTTTTTTAGATGGATCCCGATGGTAAGATCAACGAAGAAGTGATTCGTTCCAAAATTCCTTCCAGTATCCCGAAGGACCAGGCAGATAACATCATAAATACTTGCAAGGGACTAAGTACGTACTTTTGAGACTGATTTATTAAGAGAACGGCACGGGCTTTTTTGGACAATCTAGACAATATTTATGTTAATTCATTGACTTGCTTTGTTACAGCTGGTGCTAACGCTTGCGAAACTGCAGGAAAAGTCCTAAAGTGTTATCTCGACCAAAAACATGTTCCTCTTCTCATGAATTAATTTGCATGGAACGTTCATGATTGATTGACATATGTATTTGCATCCATAACTGGATTTCTGAGGTCTTGTGTATACGTAAATTTAAAAATAAAGAATTTATGATTATGGTATAGTTTATCTGAGTCTGCGTTGATGTTATGTGAATAATAAGAACCCCTGAAAACTATCTATGCTTCGTACTTCTATGGCTGTAATGTGGCTGACTATACGACCGTGGCACATACAGTTGGAACAAGTTGGATATAGAGAACAGTGGCCAATATGGCTTCGAAGGAAACTAATCTTTCTGCATTATACGCGGAATTAAATAAATTAGGACAAAATGGAGAGTACGAAAGAGCCTTGAAGACCGCAAATAGAAGTATGTTTTTTATATAGATGTCTCTACAAATTTATTTTGAACGCCCAATTTCAATCTTACTTGTTCTGATCTTTATTCATTACAGATCTCCAAGTTCATATTTTTTTTTAGTATTGTGAACGAACATTTCAAATTCTAATTAAATAATAAGGCAATATTGTAAAAAACTTGAAATGGTTCGATTCCAAATAACAACGAATATATTGTTAAATAGCATAATTCTTGAAATTTAGATATTAGTTATGATTTGCAATAAAACCTTGATATGCCCTACTTTTATTATCTAAATACTTTCCTTATGTTCAGTTTTAGGTATTTCTCAGGACGAAGAAGCAGCTTTCCATTGTAAAATTATTTGTTTTATCCAATTGTCCAAATTCAATGATGCACTGCAATTCATTGTCAAGAACCCCAAATTGTCTTCGTAAGAATTATACAAATATGATATATATCTAAATTTTTCTAGTTATTCCATATTGTCTTATTGATTTGCATATCAGAAACTTGGAGTTTGAAAAGGCATACTGTTTATACCGTTTAAACCAAGTGCCGGAGGCTTTAAAGGTGGTTGAAAGTGTACAGAATCCATCGCTAAAACTTAAGGAACTAAAAGCACAGATTCTGTACAGACTTGAAAAGTATGAAGATTGCTTCTCAGTATACCGTGACATTATTAAAAATACCCATGATGACTACGAAGATGAAAGGGAAACTAATTTGGCTGCTGTTCTGGTCAACTTGGCCATCGAAGGCTCAGTAATTACAGTTTTTTATAAATACCTTAAACTAAACTACAAAAATATGAATATTATTTTTTCATCGCAGGATTTGGAGGTTCCAACCCTAAGGGAAACTACATATGAGTTGACTTACAATGCTGCATGTCAGCTAGTTGCTCATGGTAACAACGGTGATAGAGCCATCCTAGCAGAGGCTGAGAAAAAGTTAAGGACTGCTGAGAAAATGTGTCGTGAAGCTCTCGAAGAAGATGGAGTAACAGAGGAAGAAATAGAAGATGAAGTTGGCATCATAAAAGTCCAACTAGGCTACTGTTTACAAATCCAGGGTCGCGAGAAGGAAGCTCAAACTTTATACGCTGCAGCTCTCAAAGCCAAACCAGATGATATTGCTCTGGTTGCAGTAGCTAGTAACAATTTGGTCACTCTGAACAAGGACCAAAATGTTTTCGACAGTAAAAAGCGGATGAAGAGTGCTACTCATGAAGGATTGGAGCACAAGCTAACATCGAGACAAAGAAGAAGCATCGCTTACAATCAATGCTTACTAGCAATGTACACCAATCAAGGTGAACATTGCCAGCAACTGTGCAACAAACTCGCATCCCAGCATCCGGAGTTAACAGCGGACGTTACTCTGGTGAAGGCTGTTCAGTTGAGCAAGGAAGGCAAAGCAAAGGAAGCTGCAAAATTATTGAGTGCTCACGCAGTTGGGGATAAGCAGCTGCCGTTGAAGTTAGCGTGTGTGCAGCTACTGCTGAGTCAGGATGAGAGGAAAGAAGCAGTAAAAATTTTAGAAAATCTTAACGAAAGAGAGAGATCACTTCCTGGAATAGTTAGTGCCCTTGTAACTCTTCTTCTGGCAGATAACAATCGCGATAAGGCTTCGGCTGTGCTGAAGGAAGCTGTAAATTATTACAAAAAGAATAAGGTACGTGGAAATCATTCAATCATTTAAATGATGAATTTGAATAATACATTCTTCATCAACTCTTTAGGAAAATACAGGAAACCTGGGAACATTATGGCGCCAAGCAGCTGACTTCCATCTTCGTGGAGGTGAAGTCAGTGCAGCAGCTGCCAGTTTAGAAGAATTACTCGCCGCATCTCCAACTGATACTAAAACATTAGCGCAATTGGTAATAGCATACGCCCAGTTTGATCCTGCCAGAGCACAGCTTTTGTCAAAACGTCTACCACCTTTACATCACCTAGCGGAAACGACAGATGTCGACGCTCTGGAAAGCAGCAATTGGGTAATCGGCACCAAGGTGGTAAAACGTAAAGTGGAACCATCTCCTGGGTAAGCATTAATTATTATCGAAAATATCAAATCTCAATTCCCATTTTGATGTGGTTGATTATCCAATTTCTTTTGTTGATCCTTAGAAAACCCATAGCGGATCTGACGCAGAAGAAGAATAAGAAGCGCAAACGCAAGGGACAACTACCAAAGAATTACGATCCTAATGTTCCTCCTGATCCTGAAAGATGGTTACCAAGACACGAAAGAAGTGGTTTCAGAAAGAAACGGGATCGTAGGAATAGGGATGCTGCCATGAAAGGAACTCAGGGTGCTGCAGCTGGAGCTAGCGACCTTTAGTAAGTTTTATATTAAATATTCTTTTTATTAATTAACTCATTCAAGAGAATATGCATTCCTTACACGAAATGTTGTGTATTCAGTGACATCACGAAAATGCCGGCAAACGCCAAGCCATCTCCGAATCCTCGACACAGTCCAGCAGTGGAATCATCAGGGCCAAGACAACAACAAAGGAAAGTTCAGCAAAAGAAGAAAAAGAAAGGTGGCAAGTGGTAAAAGAAAGTCAAAAACAGTATAACCGTCAAAATAAAAAATTCAGTGTTTCCTCTTAGGAAAAAGTAATAGAAAGTCGTTTTCACTATGAGAGTGAAAAATTTTTAATGCATTTTTTTACTTTCTACCAAAACCTGTAAATACGCAACTGAATCACCGGATGCAAATTCACTAAATTTAAAACTGCGTGTCTTCATCATGCCACCCATGTATTTTCAAATGACATTTCCGAGAGTTACCTGAAAATGAATTGTAATGGGTATATTAAATATAGAGAATACAAAAGCAACGATATGTGCGCAGTACATAAAATATCTTTATTAGTCATTCCGACAAATGCCTTTTTCTTCTTTAGCTGATTACATATTGCAACGTAACATTGAATATAGGTAACATGCCTCCTGCGTAATGACTAGGACTTGGCGATACATACTTTTATTCCCAATTGGTAACAATTGTATATAAAAATACAATCTGCATTGAGGTTTCACGTTAAATCACTAGTATGTATACAACACTTCATCAACTGATTGTGCGTCAGGTCTTAACAATTACGTAAACATATATAATAATAGATATTGTGGCACAACATTCGTGTTAATTTGTGTTTGCATCGATCTACGTTACACGATCTTTTCATCATCTCTTAAACGTCTCACACCAAGATGAACAAAAGCGACGATAATGCCAAGAGAATAGACGCTTCTCTTTATTTTTCTGCATAGTTCCATTTACAACAATTAATTTAAGATCCAATCTCGTTCTTTGCGCTTTCTTTTGCGAAAGCATCAACAAGTAAAAAGTTTTGAACAAGTCCCTCTGATTCTCACTTATCTTATTGTCTCGTATTAGAAATTGCACGATAAGAAAACTGTTCCTGTCTATTACACATAAGGGTAATTACCTTTTGCACAGATGCAAAATGACGCAACCCAAAACGTATAAATATCATTACAAAAGCTATTGTCATAGAAAATACAGATTTTCAGGTTAAAATAATTACTAGAATTTCTCAGGTATCCAGATAATTATCACGTGCGAAGTGGGTGTGGATATAATTCTTTACGTTGCGTCGTATGATATGCACGTGAATGAATATCTTGAATCAACTTAAATCTATAGAGTCGTATCAATCGTGTCGTACAAAATCGTCCTACACCCCGAAAGTAATAGGATACGAGTGCGCGTTCACAATTTCAATGGAAATTCGGGAACGTCGTTGAATCACAATTATCTTTGTTTTCCGTGCCGCGTTCATCAATAGCCATGAAAACATGTATATACCCAAAACCCATTTACCGGTGGTATAATCATTAGCTGAACATACAATATATTTATTCAACAAATAGTATATTTGTTCAGGAACGAGTATTACGAAAGAAAAGAAAAATGTAATAGGCTAGATGAGCGAGACACGGATGGACTCACTTTGTAAATGCGTTATCCAGGAGTCCTTTCGATTTAACATAATTTACTTTACTGTACGGGTGCTACTTGTCTGCTATCACGCCTTCCCAAGCATCTTCTCGTTGTTTTTTAGCGAGTCTTCGTTTTTCTAAAGGAAAGAAAAAGAAAACATAGAAATCACGAGAATAACCTTTCATTGTCTCTCTCTCTCTCTCTCTCTGTATTTCTTTTTGCTATTCTAAATAAGAATCTCACCCTTTGCCTCTTGTAATACGATCTTCTCTCGTTCCCGCTCCTCGCGAGCTGTTGCCAATCTGACACCAAGTGCACCAGTAACCAGTCTCCTGGCTATGGCTGCACAAGTCTCTGGACGTGTTCTATATGGCTGCAGAAATTCTGCACTTCTTCTAGCTTTCGTTTTACTTAAGGCGGTGGCTTCGCTGAGAGAACGTGTCTTCACGAAAGGATGATCCGATGCCAAGACCTCAGCAGCTAATAAAAACATTAAGAATATTCAATATATTATTAGTGCATGTAGCAAGTGTACAATGTAAGTATGTGGGTTACGTTCACGTATAGCCCACGAATTGCGTAATGTAGGTTGGTTCTGATTAGCGATAGAAAGTACGATGTAGAAACTTCCTATGAACACATATATGCACTTGTGGACTGCACTTCGATATCCAGACTGTAATAATTTATTAAGTAACTGGAATGCTTTGTCAATTGTTCATTCGTTTATCACAAATAAGCTCATATGAAATTTCTGTGCATTTTGCGTATTTACTAGAATCATGAGGAATTTATACTACCTGGATCATTACATTTATAACCACTGAGTATGAATATTACTTTCACAAAGATTCTAGACAGGCTGTTACTAATTTGTATTGTAATTACTGTAAGTAATAGATGATACCATGGTTTAACACTAATGGAAAAGAAAACTAGATACAATGAGTTATTTGGAGTATCAATGATTTTCGTTGATCTTATTGATGAAAAAACTTCATTTATCATCAATTGATTGACTTATCGGCTGCAGAACAATTATAAAGATTCGATGGACTATTAAATTCTTGAGTCCCCTTTTATTGTATGATCGCTTCATTACATCTCGACACCTGAGACTACGTGATGGAAAGTTTTCCACAGGTAAACGACACGCAATCATGACTTAAGAAAGGAGAAATCACCTTCGATTTTTAAATCTTCCTAGAGAAATGAGGAAGTCCAAAGATTGCTATCTCAGCAGTGCACTGTTTTACAGCATGCAACAGTAACATGGCACTTTTTATGATTAGTTACTGTGGAATGTGAGTCAGGTAATTGTTGCTAGATAGGTTCCGTAAGGAGATAGAATTAAAATGAAATGCGTATGTAATTTTTAAAACTTCTAGCTTAAAAGAATTTAGATTTATAATCATAGTGAGGACTGTTATACTGTTATAAACACTATACCTGACCCTTAGCAAGATTGTCTGATGTAATAATGGTCGCCCTCCCTGTACAGCTCTTGACTTTCACTTTCTGGCCGTAACACAACCTCTATCTTACCAGCATTGCATAACATAATCGATAGCTGGGAAAATAGGTGCGCTAGTTTCTTGAATTAATTATCCTACATTGGAACTCACCGATAAGTGGACTGCTGAAGACACCAAGACAATGAGTATCATCCACCCACTTCAATTCAAATCCGCCATTCTTGAAGGGGCTGAATACAGCTGCTAAGTCGCTGGTTTTGAAATCCGATGGGAAATTATATATTTCCACAACATGGGCAAATTCATCATTCGATACTTCTACAGGTCTAGTATATGGTTTATAGTCATTTTTTGGCTGCTCTATACTAACTTCACCAACCGCTGAGGTTAGCTGTCAACAGGACACATGAAATATTTAAGTAGATCGATAAAGAAATAATAACTAGTTTGTTTGATTATGTCATGATACTTACTTCTTCGATAAGAGTTGGATCTAGACATTCTCCATTGTCATCGAAAAGACTATCCCAATCGCATTCGTCACGATTTACCTTAAGTGGCGGTGATGGCGGCGATGCAGGTTTACTTTTAGGCCTTTCTATCTTTTTAACTTTTTTCTCGACTGATAATACTGGCACTACGACAGGTGTTTCTTTCCTTACGACCTCAGTTTTACGCTCGTTCTCAGAAATTATAAGAACGTCGGATACAACATTTTGTCTCACTATACGTCGGTTTTTACGATTCACCACATCCTCACGATTTATAAGATCTTCCTCTGCTTTACGATCCTTTTTTACATTTGACGACATGATCACTGTCGTCTTAATCTCACTAACTCCGTTGTTCCTTTCTATGCTAATGGGATTTTTTATAGTTTCAGAATTAATTACATCACTTTCGACTATTAGGCTCGGGTCAGCAGTTTCACACACGGATAAGCGTTCCTCTTGTTCTCTTTCTGCATTCAGGATAAGTGCTTCAGAAATACGTTCACATACTTCAGGTGCAGACTCGATACACGTCCTTTGTATGTGCTCAAGATTTTCTGTAATAGTAGGAACAGCTTCCTGTTGAGATTTTTCAAGATTCGACACACCACTTATAGACTTCTCTCTTACACTGTCCTGTTCAGAGATCTCTTCTTTGTCTATCTTTGACGATGAACTTTGACGGTAATCCTCATTACTTTCTTTCATCTGTTTACACTTTGATTCTGTCGGGCGATCCCGTTTTTTCTCTTCGTTGCACTCAAAATTGTGATCGACATTTGTTGTTTCTCTGTGTCTAGTCGAGCTACGTGGTTCCACTTCTTTCTTGAACGATTCAGTACTTTGAACTTTGTGATTTTGTTCTAATTCATTTACGACAGGACTTGCTGTAGATTTCGGAGTTGAATGACGTGTTGAACGTACAGGGCGGCTAGGTTCTTGGGGTAACGGGCTACCCTCTGCTTCATTACTTCTTCGATGCCTAGGAACATAGACCGCGCGATCCGGTCTCCTTTGCCTTGTAGATCTATTAAATAATGAACAATTATCAGTGTTCAAATCCTACATGGCAAATTCTGTTCATGAAGTAATTTTTTCTCTACTATAAAACGTAAATGGATACTTCATCTTAGGAACTTACTTGACCCCAGTAGATATTTCTGTAGTGGGTGTATCTGCTGGTTGGGTTTCCACGATAGTTTCGGTTTTGGGTCTTCTGGCTGCAGGAGGTCTATATATTTCAACAGTGGGAACTGATTTCACTAAAATAACACAAATCAGCACACCGTCATTCAACACATTATGTTATCCCATAGTCTGCTTCAGAAAATGCACTGAATTCAAATCACACACCTTGTCTCTGTCGTGAATGTTCCGGAGACACGGATAGAGAACGCTGTCCTTCAACACCCATTGCACAGGCCGAATCCGATAGTTTCGTAGCACTGCTAATTTTGGATTGGCCACCATTCACTTTTGGGTCCCTTTTCAATTAAAGAAGCAATGTATTATTACGATACGAATCGATACGTATTGTGTAGCTATTAAAGAATGCTTTAGGATTTGAATATACAAAATATAGACAACTTTCAAATGATTCTAAATTTTTCATTTTATCGACTTATCTTCATTGACGTCTTTTTTTTGAAGCTATCGGAAGAGAATATTTTCACAGATTTCACATGAATAAGCATTCTTAAAAGCTTATTTTTGTCTGATAAGCACAGGTTGAGTTTCTATCTAGGATCATTCGTTGTACCTGATCAGATCAGTCTTGTAACACACAACAGTCCTTCTTGCAAGACCCTGACCAATGGAAAACGTGTGTAAAAGGTCAGAAAAGGAATCCTGTACGATTTGATGTATCAGGAATCGCCTGTAGTTATTTACAGGTGGAAACACGAGCACTCTGAAAGTGAAAACAAGCCGGTCTATTCGAGTCTGAAAGTAAAACCGAACTGGAAGAAGTGAACGGAAGAACATGAATACAAGAGGCAATCGTGAGGCCCACAAGTGGGGTCCCTGTTAAGCACCAACTAACTTTTACATAACGAAACTTTCTCTTTCGCCGGCTTCCTGAAGTCGAAAAGTCGCTGGTAATTCCCCAAAAACTCATCCAATTAAAATTGTTCCATAAAAATCAGATTTGCTATATCTGAATATACATCTAGCCTATACTTATGTACAGCAGATTCACTGGTAATCTCGTGAGAATTCCGCAAATACAAAAAGTAATCGTACGATTAAAAAAAGTTGAATTTCAAAGTAAAAGTCACTTCAAACTATGCAGTCATTACTAAACAGAATTGATAGTTTTCTTCTTCGATTTCGCATTACGCGATAGGAAAATTGCATTCCAGTCAGCCAAGTGGAACAAATCGTAAATTAAGGCATATCCAGCTAGCGATTATTTTCTTTATACAGACCATACTACCTTGCCGTGCACTACTGAATATCGGTTATACGATCATATACCATAATTCATGATCTATATTTAGCCATAGCACGGTGGTAATAAATGATAAGTTAGTAAAAAATCAATTGCGCAACCCGAGCCTAGGTCGATAAGCGTTTATGTATTACATGAAATAAAAGAAATCAATCAAGGACTAAACTTAAATCATCAACACCCTATTGCATCATTACAATAGAAAGAAATGGATTTAAAAGCTGCTCCAAAAAAAAGTATACTACTTGTAATTGTCATCAGTGAGAAATCATGTAATCATTTGAATACGTGACGAGCATGTCATTTTAGCATGTAAGTACAATAGTATATAAGACGCATGAAAAAATTCCGGTAAAGCGAGCATGCAACGAGACTGGGATGTTTAGTATGCGGAATAGCCAATGACTCAATGATACTCTGGGTCAAGTAACGTAACGCGGAATGCCGTTAGATAATACTGAAAGAGGAGAATAGAAAAAATGTAATAAAAACAATACAGGAAGACGTAACTATAAATGGTAATTGTTTTAGAATATAATGTTAGTTTACTTGAGAAAATTATTGGAGGAAAACATCATGGATGGAACCATCTGCTTCGTACTACGTTCTTAATAGTATCATTGTATCTCTTAGGTTTCCCAATATAGAGACGCCTGCTCAACTTAATTTTTAATCCTATTATACTAGAGAATACGTGTGACGTTGTACAAGGATCAATGTTTACTGTGGGACGGACATTGGGAGAAAAGTAATCAGTAACAGGTAGTATTCGAATATGGTATGTGGGAGTAACATCAAGGTACATTAGGTATAACCTAAAGTTACGTCAATTTAGTATAAAAGAAATATGATCATGTTTGGCAACCTACCTTTTGCGCTTAGCGTCGCTTGTAAAGAGCGTCACGTCGTTCTCCACGTCCTCGGAGAAGAGGCTATCTTGTAAACTCATCTATCGCGCAAGGCGGTCGTCGATTCCGCGCACTAAAATAGTAATTAAACAGGTTGAACTCATTGGGGATATTTAGCTATGTAATTCCTGCATTCCCCATTCCACCGATAGACTCTGGCGATCACACATCGAACACTTCTACATTCACGTAGACGCTGTTTTTCTACGTGCTTTCGCACATGCGTATTGAAATGACCGTGGAGACGCCTGGTGGCGGTTGTTCATAGTAGAATTTGAACCATCTTCTACAAAGTCACAATTTTCTTAAAATGAATTGATACTATGGGGATTAAACAAAAATAATTAAAGATTTAATAAGTGAGATACTGACGACAATTACTACTGATTATTAAGCCGTAATTTGAAATGAACTTCTGCAGGCATACAAGATTAATTGTTTTATTGGCGGTCTTTTACGGGGAGAAATCTTTAACTATAGTGCGCAATTGTACACTGCGCAAGTATCTTGAAACAAATTTTATTAGCAGGTGGCGCAATTGTCCAAGGCCGTTTAAAATATTGGGAATGTGAATCACGTAGCCAATTGGAAGACACGTTGTCGAGCCGCGAATTCGAAATTACGTAACCTTATGTAATTCGAAACCCGTCATCCTACTGCTAAATGTTACAATTCGGAATTATCATATAGGGGGATGGCGACATAATTGGTATCCAAGAGTCAATACCAGATTACGGTAAATCTTTCAGTAACTGAATAAAAGAACAGGAACAGACTTAGCACTAGACAAGAATGTGTGTTATATGAATTTCTTTTGTTTTTGCTGTTTTTTATTTTCAATATAGGATGTCTCGTGTATACGGAAGAAAGGCCGATATGCTTTTTTTATTTTTTGTTCGTTATTACTTCAACCGAGCGTTCATCGTTTCTTGTCGAGCGTATGTAAAAGTGAAAGGCAAGGTCTTCTGTACAGAAACCTTGCGTTCTATGCCGTATCAGCTTTTCTATTATGTCAGAACGAAATGAAAATGAAACAGTCCACAGACTTTCTGTGATATTCCGTGTAAGAATGCCGTTCTTCACTTTCAGTTAAGTTCGGTGACTGAAAACATCTTGGTTATCCTTTAAATTTCATAATTTATTGATGATTCCGACGAGTTACGTTCCAGTGAAAGGTTCAACATTCTTGAATCTTTCCAATTCCTGTTTCACTTTCGAATAAACATAGGAAAAACTTTAACCATTCGTTTCAAATACTTTGTGAGCAATTATTTATAACGGTAACTGAAATGACAATTATTTCACGTTTCAAGAGGACGACGACTTCTACTTTTACTCATCTATCTTGTTTTAATCGCTTTCAAGTCAAATCGATTGAACCAGTCCAATTAACTGTCTCAAGAAAAAAATGTTATTAGTGCATTGTATAGGCTGCACAAATGTTGTGGAATTCAATTTCTTCACATCATTATTTTCTCCTTAAACTAACGTAACCTTATAACATGAGACAGGGTTTTTACTGTACAAAACATATTTATTCAATAATTTATAGCGATACATACACAGTGTACAACGTACAAGCCATAGTATCCTCGTATGCTGCTACTTTGCGAATTGGTATTTCCCCTTTTCCCAATTTAATATTTTTTATTATTTTATTCTCGCGAATTCTCAAATATTATGTACAATCACACGCTTCCTTTAACATTGGATAAAACAGGTTCACTTACTACAAGCGACAAACTTTTACTGGCAATTTCACTCGGAGTGTCAGTATTAAAATACAATCACTTGGAAAACGAGTATTTCACGAAAACCATTTCTCGTCATTTAATTATTTCTGTTCTTTTTTATTTAGAAAATACTTCTCCTACTAAATTCAAATCTGCATCCGGAGTGACGTAGACGAGTGAAATTTCACAGTAAGAACACAATACGTACGGCGCATAAACATATAAAGGTAAAAAGTCACAACGTCCAGGCCTAGTTCTGTTAGTTCAAATCGTTAATCTAATTCAAAGCGGTATTATATTTTGAAGTTTTCTGTCAAAAATATTCTATATACACTCGGATAGATTATAAGAAAACTCGCGTTTATTGCGACTCCCATCCCCTAGTGAGACGAGATACGGTACATTGTTTTTCATTTTCTCTTTTTTGCTTTTCTTCGTTTATTACTGTCTTTTTTTTATTATCTTACTTTTGTTTTCAAAACAGATTAATCGAGTTCTATATTTGTTATGTACTAAAATTTTTAAAATTAAAAAGTAAAGCCATTCGCGTGGTTCCTAAGGACAAATGCATTATTATACTTTTCTTCGGTATCTGGAAACTACCGACGGTCTCTTAATACTTCCCTGCACCAGCCACATTTACAGGTTTTTCTTATTTTTTCTTATTTAACAGAATCGTCATTTATCTTCGCCTCTGCAATTAAAAACTTACAACCGTAAGTAAGTAAAATTGAATTGACCTAATCGCTGCCAAGCTATCATAATGGATTTTTATAACTATCTTGGATAAAGTGAGTTTTACCGCTGAGCAACAAATTCTTAGGAGAAATTACGGAAAATGGCTAAAAAAAACGTACTACCGCGATACAATACGTTTGTTGTTTTGATATAATTAGGAAGAGTTTCAACATTCGGATCACTGAAGTTCTTATTATAGCCCAGGTTGTCCTTTCTCGTGCATTAAAATACTCCAATGACACTTTTTCGTGTAATCATCTCGCTAAAAGTCATTCGTCATTTTTCGTCTTCAATTACACTTATTTCGCGAGATTAGCATTGCTAGCTAGGATTAGCGGGAGCGCGATATATAGGAGTACCACAGAATTAAGTACCATAAGTACAAGAAGGTCACAGGTGAATAGAACCAGAGAGGAATAAAATAGCGCATTTTTTTTCTCGACCCTATTGTTAATCCTATATGTGGAAGGATTAGCCTTAAATGTCTATACGTGGTCTGTATTGTAACCTTAAAGGTGGGTCCCGGAACCTCCATCTTGTCACATACACAAATTTTAATGTGTGGTCCTTACCTAACAATTCATCGTTGCACAAAATATCGATCTGAGAAAAAAATATATACATTTGTAAAATTACTGTTATCATTACACTTTGATAATGTTTAATGATTTTATGCAATACTCACGTCTCGATATTTCTCCATACCATTCAGGACCTTTTTGGCTATAAATTTTTTCAGATGAGTAATAGTGGCTTGAGCAGAACATCTAATGAATCTGCGTTTCAGCGTTTTCAAACTTGCGTTTATACATTCCAGACACACGTTGACCTATAGGGAATACATTTCATTACAAAATGATTTTGTAATATAAGTGTATTATTGATGATATTGTATTTAAGAACTCAAAATAAACCTGCTCATCTGCCCTATGATAATCTGATTCTGCATGTGCATCTGCCGCTGCCTTTTCTTCTTCTACCTCCCCAGCATTTGGTAAAACATCTTTAGGACAAGGCAAACCATGTGCTCTATAAAATTCTCTTTCTCTTTTGATTTCATCTGAAACAATATAGTGGTCAGGAAATTTGTATTGGTTTTGTTATTGATAAAAATCATGACGTTCTTACTTTCTTGAAGATCAGGAACCAGTTTGTAGACAATATCCTGCATAGTTCTGTCGAAACTGATATACTGTAGGGGATGAGACTGGTGTATAACTATTTGGCATGTTGGACACGTATGTTTCTCTTCTAGGTGTTTCACCAAACAGCTTTTGCAAAATGTATGTAGGCACTCTGTCACTGTGGTTGCATCTATTAGGTATCCCCGACATATTTTACATGTTATATGGCTATTTAAGGTCTTCAATTTTATCCTTCTCTCCATGGCACCAGTAAGCACCATTTAAATCGATAGGTGTCACCACCTGAAAATTATTAACTAAAGATATCCAAAGTCATTGCATAATAAATATTTTAAAAAATTAGAGTATAAGGAAAATAAAAGAAATACCAAAAATAAAAGACAAATGATAACATAACCCTTAATCAATTTAAATTGCAGGATCTGCAATCAAAGCCAAAAAGAAGTTGTCTTGCTACTCCTGTCACAATCATTAATTATTGATATAAAAAAGATCACGAGAACGAACAGTAGAAAAAATTAACATAGTCCATCTTAGTCCAAAGATTGAATCTCCTTACTTATGTACTAATATATAAATCCTCACTCAAATTAATTAGCTAAATAAGATTGATGAAAAAGTGGGTTAGCGAATTCTAACCTTAATATGGAACGTAAGTCGATATGACTTTCACAAGATAGTCTGGTTGTACAAATTTGAGTAATCATTTCCCATTCGGTCCAGCATTTTCTTTCGTTGAACGGCACTATGGTTGATGATAAAAAAGAACAAAAGGTTCCACTAAAAATCTGGTAAAAACAACTTATTGTAAATGTGGCTGATGACAACAAAACGGACTGACAGTGGCGCAACGTAGTGGCAAAATTGGAAAACTCTAAGGGGCCGACCTTAAATCCGATCGTATCAATCATGGCTTAATGGCCTCATTATATATGTCTGATCATTTATTTCAATTAGTCTGATCACGACGCGTCTCACTTCGACTTAAGTATACAGGCGATCGCTCCAGCAACTCTTGATTTGTGAATTATCTTAAAACAAGTTTAATGACAGTTACAACATGCGCATGGATCGTAATAAATTATTATAAAATTGACTTGGAAATTGAGAGATGTGCGGTAAATGGTAATGTACCTTTGAGGTCCGCAATTTATATACAATTTATCGAAAAGACACTTTATTGAACGTTTGATAGAAAATTTCGTAATTTATATGTTAGTCGCCATTGTTTTCGGTAAAATTAAAGCGATAAAATGTTTCCGACAAGATCGCTATAAATTTGTACTGTTTCT
The DNA here is from genome assembly GCF_000341935.2 of Cephus cinctus. Taxonomy (NCBI): domain Eukaryota; kingdom Metazoa; phylum Arthropoda; class Insecta; order Hymenoptera; family Cephidae; genus Cephus; species Cephus cinctus. Next base: position 42,135 of record NW_014333566.1, read on the forward strand.
TTTTTATTATTTTATATCCCTTTAGTAATAAATCCATGTCAGATTTCATTTGTTGCAAATCGAAAATATATTGAAAGCATTGTCGCTTTTTCGCAATGCCGATTGGTTCATGATGAAGTTTGCGCGAGAAATAACTGAATTCTACGTTCTTGCCAATCAACGGACCTGATATTTCTACTATTTTATTGTTATGAAATGTAATGGATTGTGCTACATCTTCTACGGAAGAAGACGAAAGACTTTACAACGTCTTACATATATGCTAAGATGACAGGTAATAACGATCAGGTCTGACAGTGATCTGTAGGGGTCAGAATGCAAAGCAGTTACTTATGTAGCTGATTTTTGCCCTTTGTCTGTAACATCTTGGCAATAAAAACGCTATTATTATTAAGTACAGGAGTGCTCTGAATTCCAATAACAGAAAGTATTGAAACGATGTAGACTAGACATGCCCGTGTAGTCTGTGCCGCGCGGTTCTGATATATGTAAAATATACTATATACGTAAAGATAAATTCTACTCGGGTAGCTACCAGTGATATCACCCAATGGTCAGTATCTCGAAATTACTACTCGAAAGAAAGTAGTGAAAAATATAAGGACAAGTAAGACTGATACAAAAGGTTCGAATTTCAATAGAGTACAGATTTGATTTATTGGAGTTGAAACTCTCACGTTACAATTGGTTTACACAGAGTATACACATTATACTTTCTATGTATTTTAGGTAAATGCTGATTTACTGGCTACCTGTAGGTGCTGAGTAACGATAATTTTTTTTAAATAATAAACAAAGTCGTTACTATATGTACAATCATCACGCTCCTATCGCTATGCTACTATTATCCATACGTATTTATTATGTTACATACATCTACGGTTGTATTTTTACAAGTGCAGGTTGCCCTTTGTTATCGTAAATTTAAGATGGACGTTGATCCTTCCGTTTTACAATACCTGCCAGGGTAAATGTAAAAAAAAAAGAATAGAGTTCTCAAGAGGAATTCTCGAAACGTTAATTTTTACAAAGAATAAATTATCTAAAAACTATGTATTTTATCTACGTGTCGCACTCTCTGTACATTTTGAATGCTCTCTAAATGCTCCGGGTCACTTTATCTCGGGTATCCTGGGAAAATAACGCCAACAAATTTTTTCTTTATTTTTATTTTCCCTCACGGAAAAGTCATCTGAATGAAAATTGTCCCGAAAACTCCACGATTCCACATAACATTTGGATAAATTCATAAAAGGCACTTCTACGCTATAGGACTTCGCAATTACATTCTTCATCCACAAAAGTTCTTTGTCACCTTCGTCACTACAATGAAGCCCTCGCGATAATCGTAAGCTATAAACATTACGCACGTAGAAACATTAAGACGAAACGCTACGCTCTATCATACAAAAAAAAAAAGGAAAAGGAAAAAAAAGACAAAAATTCAGAATTTCATAAATTGACTAGTTACAAACGCAATATCATGCCGCCATTTTGTATCAAACATATAAAAATCCATCATGGGGATATTAGTGTTTATCAAGATATCCAACCTATCGTTCGTCATAAACAATATGACGGATCATGCGCACCACCGATTGGCCAATTAAATTCATTTCCTTGAACGCATCAACAAGTAGATCTCCACGATACGTAGGCACTGTGGTCAATGGCACAATTCTTTAAGACTCGAATGAAAATATAGATAGATTGTATAAAAAATATCCTTTTTGGATTTCTAGTCGATTAATCCTTTATCTTGCTTTCTTCCAACGTTCATACTCCTGCCTATTCCTGCCCGTCATAATTTTCTTCATCTCTTCCAACCTCTCATTACTTTTTGTGGCTTCTTATACTCTACAAAATACGCGCTACTGTTCAATACTGATTTGTATAATGTATTTGGCGTGTTCGCTTTATCAGTCGGTTATTATCTCCAACGTACTCGCACGTACACGCTGCCGGAAATCTTTTCCAGAAATCTCAAACGCGTCCTTATATCATAACCGCGTTAAATCCACTTTGGCACTTCAGTACATAGGGATTCGATCCGATTTTGTTTTCCTTCTTTCGTCTCTCAACTCAAAGTTCATATAAAACCAGGGACTTTATCGGTCCCATATGTTAATCTTTTTTTTCACAACAAGTAAGGGAATTTCTCTTCACCATTTTCGTCGTCGTCTTCAGCTTCGCTTGACTCCTGACTTGACGGTGGTGTATCCAACTGCGGCAAACCAAGATCTAGATATTCCTATAAATCAAAAAGAACGACATTTTTGTATGTTATTTATAATATTTTTTTAAGGATACAAATTTTATATAAGATCCTAACCTCGTTCGCTGTTATTGTCAATATCCTGTCGAGATCCTCGACTAATTCTCCAAACATTGGTCGCTCGTTAGGTTGGTAACTCCAACAATCTCTCATAAGCATGTAGCTGTAATACAGAATAATAACCAAATGAAGTTTTATGAAAATATTCTTTATTGTGATACAAAGTAAAATGGACCAAGATCTGCTTACATCTCAATGGAACAGCATGGCGGCTTTTCCATCCTGTGTCCAGTTCTGAGTAATTGGAATAATTTTTCAACCGAAGGTACAGAAGGATACGGCGTACCACCCAATGTCATGATCTCCCACAACAGAATTCCGTACGACCATCTAAAGCACATAATAATATATTTTATAATTATTTTCAGCAAGCAAAAGTGTTATCAAAATCAAATTTGATAAATGTTTCAACGCGTTTACTAACACGTCGGACTGCGTGGTGTAGACTCGATGGAAAAGTGCCTCTGGAGCCATCCATTTGACAGGTAATCTGCCATCGGTAGTCTTTCTGTAGTAATCGTGGCAGTGGATGTCACGGGCTAGTCCAAAATCAGCGATTTTCAGAACGTACTCGTCGTTCACCAGGACGTTCCTGGCCGCAAGGTCCCTATGGATGCATCGTCTACTGGCGAGATACTCCATACCACGAGCAACTTGATAAGCAAAGGACACCAGGTCCTTCTGGGTGAGTGTCTTCCGCTCCTTCATTTCCTGGCCAATGGTAGGTTCGTATCCTGATGATGGCCTGTGATCCCGCAGGAAGTCACGAAGATTCCCATGAGGTGCAAACTCCACGACTACATAAAGAGGACCACCCTGGGTACAGGCACCTAGGAGGTTGATGATGTTGACGTGCTTGCCAATCATCTTCATCATTTCCATTTCCGAAACTAGGTCCATCATCTCAGCATCGGTATGTCCCTCTGGAGGAATAACATTTTTTTTTTGGATTATTCAACGTCTTTATTAATCTTGATTTTGAAAAGCTTTATTCGTTACTCACCCTTTAACATCTTTACAGCTACCACACTGGGTATTCCTGGTTTCATCGTATTGGTCTGTGCTCTGACTACCTTGCCAAACGCACCCTCTCCCAGGGTGTTACCTAGGGCGAGATGTTCCCTAGGTAATTCCCAAGCGCTGTCCAACGGAAGTTCATACTCCGATATACTTCCGCCACTGTTATCCTCTGCCGCGACGGTAGACTTTTGTTTCTCGATCTTCACCACCGGCATCAACAATGGTTCCTGGACGTTCTGGCTATTCACCATGTTCTGCTTCTCGACGATGACTTTCTTGGTCCACTGTATGATCACAGCGTCGCGTACAGTTTTAATCGCCAGTAATTTCTTCATCTTTTCTCGCTTCAGCCGATGGAATATGTAAATTACGACTATCACACCGATGGCGAACAAAACGAACAAAACAGCTGCCAGAACGTTTACTAGGAGGGTCTGCGGCCGTGCGGTCAACGGTATTCGCTGCTCGTCCAGAGCTATTTAATAAATAATTTTAAACATTTAGTTATCATTCTGTAAGATTATCTTTTGTTCACACTAAAAATACTTACTTTCCACTACTCGCAGATAAGCGCTGCTGAAAGTTTCTCCAAGTGTATTCTGGGCAATACACGTGTACCAGCCTTCATCCTTTTCCGTGACGTTATACAACTTCAATACTTCCCGATTCTCTAAGGAGTCAGCCTAACGGGATAAAAAAATATCAATGAAAAAGAAATGTCGAAAATGACATACAGGGCCTGGTCATGCAATATTTATTTATTTTGACAGCAATGTTTGTTAGATATGAAACTAAATAAGCGACACAGGGTAGAAAGGACACTTTAGTAATACAAGATACTAGTGCATGCAACTGCCCACCTTAACCTCAACCGGGACGCTTTGGTTGGTTTTGTTGAGGGTGTCAAAGGAAGTATGGTAGCCATGATACCACTCAAGATGTCGATGGGCATTCGAAAGGACCTCGCAGGTCATGCTTGCGTTCGTTCCAATGAGAGCCGTCGTGTTCTTCGGTGCCCTGGTCAGGATAGGTTGGTGCTTCACGCTTTCTATGGTAAAATAGACCCAACCACCATTTTTTACAGAATTCTCATACAGTAGTTAGACACACTAAAAGAAGTGTAGATAATAGAGAGAATTGTCATGGGGGTTAATTATTTTTCATTACCCCATGAAAATGCTCATCACAAATTTTTGAATCCATTCACCAAATAGATAGAAAAGTAAACCAACACCCTGTAGAATGGCTTGTATTAGTAACAAATATAAATTATAGATAGAGTGCGCAGTATTGATTATAGTTTATGATAAAAAAATGAGAATTAGCCACAAGGTACGTAAGAAAGAAAAATTATGCTTGATATTCGCCATTTTGGTCTCTAGATTGAAATCCTAAAAAAAAAATTATCCATAGCAGGTCCCACGTCTCAGCTCCTTACTATTTTCTCTGCAAAGATAATAATTTCCATCACCCTGAAAGGATCCATAAGTCGAGTGAAGAGGATGACGAGAACGAGGAACTTAGTGAGTGCGAGAGAAAATCATCTGCAGCCCACAGAGACCATTCACCACAGTAAAACGAAAATAGAATTCCCTATTGCTTTGTGAATGAGAAGAGAGAAAAAAAGATGACCCCAAAGATCTTTGGGAGTCAACGTGGAAAAATTCTAATAACCACCACCGGACGTAGTCTGGTATGGCTATACCTTTAGCAAGGTGCCGTTTGGTTGAGTCTCCCGATCATCAGGATACTCGGACACCTTGAGCCACTGAATGAAAGGCTCTAAATCCGAAATGATTGGACACTTGAACGTCACGGTGCTGTATACCAAGGCTGTCACGTTCTTGGGGAAGTCCTCGTTGATGTACGGTTTGTGCGGGAATCGTTCTAGATGTTACGTCTCATATTGAGAATGCAATTGCGCAAGTCCTGTCTCTTAGAATCTACTTTACCGACCGAGGACCAATAAGCCAGACCGATATACCTATATGAAAAATATGTATCCAACATGAACTTACCGACAACATCAACTTTGTAGGTATGATTGATGCAGCCCAGGTAGTTGCAGACTATGCACGTGTAATTTCCACTATCCTGAACTACCAGATCCTCCAGCCTGAGGTTCCACTTGGTACGTATAACAGTCCCAAGGCTTCTCTTCGGTTCCTCATTGTTTTTCAACCAGGTGATATTGGGTCTTGGATTACCGACACTGGGACAGCGTATTCTCAGCATATTCCCAGCTGGCTTAACGACTGAACTTGGCATATCGTCCGTTTTATTAAAAGCCGGAGGACTCTCTGGCGCCGTTTTATTATGTTCACCAGCGTTCTCATTCTCGCCCTTATCGTTGTCCAGGTCTGCATCCAGATGAAGGGACCTGGTCTCCGGTAGATCTGTTACAGCAACCAAGACAAATGGAGAGGATCGTTAATTAAGCCGGACACTTTCAAAGGACGTTGACTTATCTAACGCGCACGTAACGTACACGCGTGTCCCTATTTATCTTATTCGTTATTTTTATTTGCAGAATGAATTACTTACTTCTCGATGCGGCGATCTCGAGCTCATTCGTCTCCTCCTCGGGCCTCAAAGCACCCAGGACGCTACCAAGTTCCTCGCTCTCCTGGATACCGTCGTTCTGTAGATTTTCAACGATCACCGATACGTTACGCCATTCCACACCCTGGGCAGATTCCACGCGGCATCCGTAACTTCCGGTATCGATGGGTTCAACGAATTTGATTTTTATCCATTGTCTCATCACGCGCATGCGCGACGTGTTTGACCGAAGTATCTCGTTATCCTTGTACCAGGACGTCTCGGCGTTAAAATTTGGCACGCAGCGTAGATTCAGACGTTCTCCGAGCGTGACGATTACGTTTGGATTAATTAATTCTGAAAGAAAGAGACCAACAAAATTGTATTAAAAATATCCTACAATCTCACTAACCTCAAACTAAACAGTTAAGTGTAATTCGAGTCTTTCGGAATACGTGGAATGTTGTATGGTAATGAATCCGTGGCATTCTCCAGGCATACGAAGCTCACCGCGGTGCGCATCTCTCGATTCGTAATTACAAACCTCATGGCGAATTCATAAGAAGCTTTAAGGAATCTAGGTAGGAGCGAAGAGTGTCCGCCGAAATGAATCTACCATTGTGTTGTTATGCGCGGCGCCTTCGAGCGAGTTCTTTTGTAATTCACGTCGTTCGCGTGGACGCGGGCTGCATTGAAAATCCGGCCGACCCATTGCTTGTGTGTCTCCAGCCAAGCCGTTTCAAATGTATACGACACCTAGCGTAGCGTACATGACAATCGCCAAGATTTATTTGCCATTTTAACACGGGCTAAACAGTCTCGATAAGACCATGGAACGGATCAGTAAGAGGAAGTGGTAGCAGGACTAGGTGAGCTAGATGGCGGTATCTATCGCGGCAAGAGATAAAACTTTTAGAGAAAATAAAAACAAAGCCAAGCAGATAGTAAAGTGACCTAAGCTAAAACACGTCTCGTGGATCATCCTGAACAAATTGTTCTGCCGCTGAGAGCATAAATCAGGGTCGGAGTCTGGTCCCCGCGTGGGACGCCGATATATAGGCTAGAGAGATAACAAATGGGCTGCGGTCGAAGCACGAGCTAGGCGTCAGGAATGCCACTTCTTTTTTAATCAACGCCTGTCTTCTTCTTGACCTCGTGTCTTCCGACAGTGATGAGGTTGCCTTGAGTTTCGCGTCAAGATAGCGCCTCGTAGCAGAACAGTCGACGTACTATACCCATAGAGACCCGTTACGGTAGTCGTGATTAAATATTATTATTATCATTATCATCGCTATAAATACATCCGCCATCTTTTACAATACTAGTCTCATCGTGTAACAATGCCCGCGTACATTGTCTCCGAGCTGCTCGATTATTAAGTCCATCCGCGTATGTTTACCAGTCCCAAAATCTCAGAGTCGCGCCTTCGCTCATTCATGAGTACGAAACCCAGGCTTTCCGTCGCTTTGGAGATGCGCCAAAACCGAACCGCGACACTGTCCTTTCCGACGGTGCTTACCGAAGAGCTTTTGCCATGCCTCTATGTCTATAGCTACTGTATCGTCTTGGAGTGTTGGAGTCCCCAGAATGCATCTGGCTAAATATAGAGACCTAGGTGGTGGAACCGTGTACCCCGCAATTACCGACCAGGGATCACTAGGTACACTCGCTTTATTCTGTTTCCCGTCGATTTACTTCCATTCGAATATTTCTCACGCGACTATCCCCATCCAGGAACACGTTAATAATTTAAGTATTTTTGCAGATTTTTTTTTCTTCCTCCATGACCGACCAATCCCGTCAACGGAATATAAAGTAGATCGGTATCCGATGAATGGGGATGACCTAGCTTGAGGATGATCACCTGATCATTTCTACGACTGGTAATGACGATCAATGATCAACGGGCAATAAGGATATCAATGACTTGTTTGTGAATGGGACACGTATAATTGGCTACGGATTTGTGGTTTGAATTTATCAACGTTCACACGAAGCGTCCGATTCGGCTCCATGGTCGCCCACGACTTCCTTCGGCGATCTACGACAAGCCCCGTGAGCTTTATTTGATCAGCTCTCTTAATCTGGCTCCGCAACGTGGGACGGCATTGTTGAATCGTATCTCTCAAAGAATGAGAGGACTACGTGGACTTATTTTAAACATCCTGAGAAACGCGTGCGACAGGGTAACCATTGTTGTAACCCCCCTCGACGGAAATCAATCGAGTTTATTGTCGCTAGACTCTAGTTCCGTTTCCTCTCCTCTGATCCGCGTCATCTGTCAGGCACGTGGCTCGCACTCCTTTTTCATCTTTTTCTTTCGCCGCTTCTTTTTTCTCCATCTTGTCTGTCTCGACAAGGACCTTTTTCGCTCTGGAACGCTCAAGGAGACTGCCACCCCCCTGACCCCCCCTACGGTTTTCACAGTCATTCATAAAAATAATCATCGGCCAATCCGCACCGAACTTCATACAGCACGCGGGTACGAAGGTGTAAATTCGAAATTTTAATATTTCAAATTGATAAGCGCTCGATTCCTCCGATGAAGATGGACGGCCCCGGCGTGACGTCACGGGCCATCTGGTTCGACGCCGACGTCCAGGAATAGTTTCGAGAGTCCGGCGTCGTTCGGCACGACGAGCACGCAGGCGCCTTTTGCATCGGTGCAAAAGTGCGTGGGTAAAATGCCTGGACGGAAGGTAATATCCGTGATTCGAATTATAATCCAGAGACGGTTTCGATCCTGCGACAGAGATGCCTTCGTTATTACAGCTTTCAAGGAGGAATTGTTTTAGGGCGCGTCCTCAACGACACCTCACTCTCATTCTCCGCTACGCCGGGCTTCACCGGTCGTAGAAGGCTAACGACGTCTGCCTAAACGAAACTATACGCCTCGTGTTACCAAACAGAATAAATCGGTACCATTAGCCATTAGTTAGTGGGTCTGCGCCTCATCTTTTATACGGGCTGACGACATCGACTCGTCGTGTTTATTTCTCCAAGTCAACGCTTGACGCGCCAGTCTATACTCACGGTTTCCTCGGTATCGCTCGGCTCCCGCATATCCTCGAGGATACCATGCTAAATAATAAAGGAGGAACAAGGATACAAATTACACGTGGATAGGCTCAGTGAAAAGGCTCTATTTTCATTCTTGCCAATAAGAGGTGACTCCTGATCGAATTGAGCTACCGGGTATACAGACGGTTTCATTGACGATGGAACGGAGTCGAGGAACTTTAAGATTTTTCGGTTCTGTGTATCGAAAGTCAGCAGTCTATATATAGGGTGCAGCTTACTCGTGGGGCACGCGCCTGCCGTAAATTAATTTGAAAGTTTTTGCCGCGACGCGCCCCCCCCCCTCCCCTCCCTTTCCCGAAGGATGCAGGCCGCCGTGACCGTAAGCCAAAATAATGAAAATTGGCACGCCTACGTTTGGCATACGTAGTACGCCTATGTATAATCCAGATATATTTATACAGTATTTATATACGATACGTAATACAATGCTTTGTAATTTGTAAAGGCTGATACGTACCTATTGCTACATGTTTATACAAAGTCTACGTTATAGATGCACCGTCATCCGTCTAGATATTTAACTAGAACGGACGGCTGGGTCGTCGATTACCAGAACACAGAGAACGGACCGTGACACAGAGACGCTTTCTGGGATAAGGTGGGATTAGGTTTATCGCCTGGAACGCTGCCGAAAATATTCGTCGAAGGTTTCCCCGTAAATTAATTCCGATTTGTAATACGTTTTCGCCGTGAAGCCAAGCCACGGCCGTCATAGTTCTGTCTGCCAGTGGTGCCAACGAGGTAATGACAACCCACGAATACGTGGGCGAGCGATAAATTCATTTTCCCCGTGAATTGCCAGAAGCGGGAGGGACGTTAATCTCGTCAAATATGGCGCGAATGTATGCACAATATATGTATACCACGTGTACGTTAAAACGTCACTGCGAAGAGACAAGAGTGAAAAAAAGAAATGTAATTCAATTACACGCGATACTGTCTGAAATCGTTCGAATGAAAACACAGCTTAGTGTAACGTTACCCAAACATTGTTTCCTCCATTAGTGCCGATACCAAAACCAGCGTAAGTACCGCAGTCGTAAAACCCAAAGAATCCTGGCAATTAGTTCGTTCGACGGAAAACACGAGAAAGTTCGGAGTTAACGCTTTATACGGTAAATAGAAAATAATACGGACTATTTTTGGTGCGGGGTTATTCTCCGTTTAGAGGTTGGTAAGACTGTGCGACAATGCACTGGGCAAATAAACGAGGTCGACATTAGCGACGCAAGACGCGGTCGCTCGTCTCATTAGAACTCACCAACAGAAACAAGAAGTACGTATGAACGGGGACTAAATGCGGCGGCGAGAAGACGCTCGAAATAGTAGCGGAATGAGATAAGGGTCGATCCAGGGCAGATACCCTAACGACAGCTGGTGATTTATGCGCCTTTAATTGTGAGACTGGCACGCGAGTGCTTATAAGAGACGTTTGTGACTGGTGAGATGAAATAAAGAAGACGCTTCGATAACGAGCTTCGTGGAAGATCTCTATATGCGCACGTGCATAGGTAAACTGTCTTTTCTATAGGCTTTGGTATACCTTGTAACCTAGTGAAATATTTTAACCAGCCGGGCCTCCACCCTGTATCCCGTGAACACACCTATCTGGTAATGGTCAACTGATCTGAATAGATCCTGGATAGGATATCCAGGTTGGAGGTGTGAGAATCGGTCGAATTAACTTTTCGACAAATGCAGGACGTCGAATCTGTTCCTGCTTAGAATCAGGTTACCCGTGTCCCTGTCTAATCCGTCGACGTGAAATCCCCAAGGATCCAGGTTGATATCTAGATCCTATATGCTGCCTCATAAATGGAGGCCGGTAATTCCACAAAAGGAGAAACTTAATCCTTCTCGCAAGGGATCTTGGGTAGATTGACTTTTTATTATTCTCCTGGTGATATATATATATGATATATATATATATATATATATATATATATATATATATATATATACTCCATAGGTATACCAGTTTGAATCCATTCCGACGATCGGGAATTTAATGATATTTCACGCGTGGAATTATATGGGGATATAAATATATCCTAGGCATTATTGAGATGGCGGACGTAAAATTGTTCGAGCCTGACGAAAGATCACCATGAAAAGTTATCCGCTACGGTTGACAGTCTAATTAAAATTCCTCACGATTCTTCAACCCTTTTAGCTTGATTAAGAGTATGAAAAAGGAACGAGAGTCGAAAATCCTTTGAGAAAAAAAGAGTGGACGTTTCAATTTGACGCATCCGTCCGAGCAACGGCGAACGACTTTCAGGTATAGGAACCACTCAGGGTGCATAATTACACGATCATCCCCCGACGCAGGTCGCTCAAAGGAACTTTAGATTAAGAGGTAAAAGACCAGCTGTTATCTTAATGAACCCCCTGGGTAACGAATGGTTTTTCGTTAATTCATTTTTTGTTCCCTAACCTCTTATCGCTTCTCGCTTTCTTACCGCTTAATGTCTGTAATTATAATTCATCGTGACGTTTATCCAACACGAATTCTCCCATTCGTATTTCTATGACACCGGTTATACACGGTATCTATCTTCATGTTCAAAACGAAGGTAGTAGCTTCACTAGGTCGTAGGTCGATTCGCGTGTTGGCCGCGCGTAACCATTGTCCCGGTAAGCGCATCCAATCGTCGACAAATCGCACCCTGCCATTTCTTTCATTGTCCAATTGGTATATTAGCTGCTATTACGCTGTTGAATACGTTTGATAGACAAAAGATTGCAGTGGCTCTCATTTAAATAACACTGACGATATATCGAGCGAGAAAGTCGAAGAACGGACCAGACGGCACTGGGATTTGCTTAGGGGATTGAGAATTGTTAGCGTTTGTTAATAATGGCGAGTATGGTAGAGCGGCATTCAATGACCGAGCAATTGGACAATTGAGCCCAATCATAATAACGCTACTACGAGCAGTAGTATTTCATGACTTCTAATATATATATATATATATATATATATTTATTTATTGGCGACCGTTACGTGGTCAGTACAGATCAGTATGGGGATAGATATATATATATTTGGTTACCTTGTACCTTATTACCATTTAAGCAATGTACTGTAAGAGTCAAGTATACAAGAAGGTATATATTGATATAAGTGATGGAAATCCTGAGAAAAATGATTCACTGGGTATTAATTGACGGAAATTAAAATGAACTATATTTCATTGACATAAGGTTAGTTAATTGTTACTTTTTTTTTCAGTCCCACCAGAGATAAAAATATCCTTGGAACGAACGAGGACTTCCTGATATGGCACGACAGTTCCCTCCTGAAGTGCCGGCATGTAGGTCGAGCGCTGCATTGATTACATTTGACTGACGAAGTCAGTTGGTACGAGTGCGTAAGCTTTCCTGCTGGATGCGTGTACGCTTGACGTGACGTACGGAGACAGTTTCCTAATTGGCAGTAATGACGTTAATGTCGATGGCGGGTTCGTTAACGATAGAGAAACTGATTAGACTCAATTCGCTTGCCGGAATTCTTAATCGCTGGAATTTTACGTATACGCAGGGTGTTGTTTTTGAGTGAAAAATTTTCGCGGGAAATTTGAACGCTTGTAAGATAAAACGGATGGGTTTATGGTATACGTGGAAATGCGAGACATGTGAAACGGGCTTAAGGTTACTTGGAAATTTTCTAGTTTCGTACCACGAGACCAACCGATCCTCATAGCCCATAGTTGTGAAGTGAGTCGTGAATGGATCTGCAGACCAGATGTGTCACTTTGGGACTGGCAAGCCTGCCGGGACTCTCGAACAATAAAGTTTGTCAGTTTTGCCCGAAGCGATAGGTTTGCTTGAAAATTTTTCACTTATTTATGATAAAATTTACATTTTATTACGGATACGTGATTTTTGAGAGATTCTACGAATTTCTTTTTTTTTTTAAGAATTCGCAATGTCCAGGGTACTTCCAAGAATTTACCAGATTTATCTGAACCATATATTTACAGTGCGTCGAGACTTATTTTCGGTATATTTCAAGGGCGTATCGTACTTTTAACTATATGTTAAAAATACCCGATTTAGTCACGTTTCAGCTTAGTCGGCGATCATTACTACGTGCTTCTCGTTTCTTTCCTAATTCACGAGGTAAACCGATCTTCACCGAAGGACCTAGTTTCGTCTTGAGGTTATACCAGGAACCTGTTAACTCCTTATACAAAAGGAAAAGCCCATCGGCTACTGCTATTCTAAACGCAAAGGAGAACAATGAGAGAACGAGAAAATCATTTTTTAAAAAGTCATGTAAAAAGACACATTCGCGAGTACCAATCTGTTCCTCGTTACTGAATTTCGGATTAATTAAAACGTATTACGAGTCGAGGCGAAATACGTGCGTGGAATTCTGGCTGTAGTAAGAAGATATCAGAGATTTCACGCTCGCCACGATTCGCCACGATTCTCATGGTTCGGGAATTAAAAATAGACATAATTATTATTATCATCAAAAATAAAATTTCTCTAGTGACAACCAGCAATCACGTAGATGCAATCTGGATATCTTTAATCGACACAATATATAATTCCTTTTAACACAGAAAATAAGACAGCTGGTCAACCCTTTCGTAATATTCACCCCGACGCCACAAAAAGATCCCATCGACATTAATGGCTGCCATTTCGAAAAAGTATCAGAAGCTATTCCACATTCTCAATGAGAGGATCCACTTGAAAAAAAGGATCCCCTAACAAATCAAATCGTATAATAGATTTTGGCAGGTTTTTCAACGGATAGCACAAAAAAATCTTCTCGGATGACGCAATCAATAAGATCCTCTCGGCAAAGCTGGTAAGACCGGACAGCTGGTAGCCTTTTGTGTCGAGGCGACGAAGCAATGTTAAAAGAAATCGTGAGGATTCGAGTCCAGAACGTTTACAATTGGAACAGCAGTATAAGTCCCACGAGATTTATACAGTTAATCCATAGGATTACGTCGGCACTGTTTTCTATCGGGTTCGAAAAATTTTCTTTTTTTTTTTTTTTCTTAACATGACTTTTCTTTTCTCTTTCTCTCTCTCGTATCACTAGCTCCCATATACATTGACTCTCTTTGTCCCTCCTCTCTTTCCCCGTTACCCTTGTCCGCCGCATGGCTTCTTCCTTTACGCCCCGTCGTCGTTTTCTGTTACCAAAATATACAAGACTAGCTTTCTTTACAAATCTCGGTGCTTTGCCGCGGGCTGAACGCCCGTGGCGCGCGACATCATCATCATCCACCAGTCTCCTCTTAGTCTTATTCGCCTTCTTGGTTCTTCTTTTCACGGCTACCTTCGCTCTCACTCCTATAGCAACGTATCCCAGCGGCGTTTGGAGGAAGGATTCGTTGCGAAGAAGAAAAAAAAAACACAGGGAAACAGACGAAAAGCAAAGTATGCTTCGATTGACAACCTAATTGCAAGTCGTGTCTCCGGTCGTGCGCGAGAACATATTATTCCATATATTTTTTTGTCCCTGAATCTCCTACACCCTGGCATATATTTTTGGAGCGACTCCAAAATAGAAAAAGACAGAATATAAACACAAAATTCATTTTTTTTTAATTTCTGGATCATCCTCGTATACAGGTAGCCCTTGTACTCCCACGCTACCGATTTTATGTCAAGTATTTTTTTTTACGAAAAAAAATTTTAAGGGTTAGAAAAATCGAAGCGTGGCTCAAAAAAATTTTCTATGTATACTGTATGGTATTTGTGTGTGTCTAATGGGAAAAAATTTGTATGGTATGTATGCTCACCAAGACGAACTTGTCGGCCATACGTCAAGCCGATTCCCAGGATGGCGAGGATCCCAAGGATCAGGCAGCTCCAGGTCGTCGTCATCTTGTCGACGATATCGCTTATGTTACTGCGTATTCCACATGAGTGTGTTCTGAAAGGAAAAACATATATTTATCGTAGGTGTTAATGTCGCCAATGCAATACCAGTGGCAGTTGACACTCGCATGGCTGGCAGGATAATCCATGAAAAAATACGGGAAATAAAACGTCCTCGGTTGTCTCTGTACTGTACGTCTGGTAAATACTAACCGACGGTGTAGCCTTCGCGGATACTCGTGTTTTTTCTGTTTTCGCGAGAGACTTTTTTTCGGATAAATTTTTTGGCACCTCGCCAGCACACGAAAATGCACTTGTCCAGGACAGCTAAAGATTTGAGATACTTCGCTAAAATATATCCCCGCCCTGTCTCGTTGTATAACGTATATATCACTGTATTCCGGCCGTTTCACAGCTACGCGTTCGCGTTCCTTGGATTCACATTCTACGACGTTCCTTTGCATCCCTTGGCACCTAGGTATGCACGGTAGCCAGGGTTGTTGCGGATATGAGAATTCACAGCTGGTTTTATTGGAATTGACAACTGGAGTAAATAATGAAAAATTTTTAATAGAATTTCTAAGGTCCTTATGGACTTTCTATAGGGGACTTCCGGATGGTCTCTGGCGACTTCCGGCAAAGTGTTTCAAAATGGACTTTGAACCTTTTTGAAGGGATGGCAGATAATCGTTGCTGGGATCTTCGATAGGATCGAAGGGTGGTCGATGCTAATGGTTGGTCCGGTGGAATATATTTTGGTGGGACTTAAAAGCAAAAAGGCGGGTATTCACGGGGACTGAAAAAACACGGGGACTCGACGAGCAGACGACAAGTGGTTATAAATAATCGTAGCGTTGTGCTGTGTTTCGGGGATTGTTACAGTTGGCAGGACTTAATTACCCCTCGTAACTCTGGCTAGTGTTTATTCACGATAATGACGATGACAGGGCTCGATTTTCTGGCGGGTACTTCAAGAAAGTTTTCTCTTGAGATCGACTCTGCCGGTATTCTTGCCTTTTTTGTTTCTTTATTTTTTCCCTATCTTTTCCTTTTACTTAACGCCTCCTTTCTACGCGTACGAAGTTCGCGACAGCTTGTTTTCTTAGTTTTCGAATGATCGCGCCGTCGCTTTTAAAGGTCGGTTCACTGCGAGGCGTTTAGGTTCGTTGCTAACGCTGCCTAAGAAAATATACGAGACGAGTCCGACAGATAATATAAATCGAGGGGCGGCAATTAATGCCCCGAGTCCCTCGGGAAGAGCCCTCGGGAATCTCACGGAATTTTTTTGGGGCCTTTTTTTTTTTACTTCGAGTTAAAAAAATTCCCTCGGAGACCCAGAAACACCTGTTGCTCTCGGAGAGAATGGTCGAAGTTCGTATTTTCATAGGTTTTTCGTATAGTCTCGATAACTCATCCAGAAACCCTCGTAACGAGTGGGACAGACCCAAAAAAATATTACAAGCTAAGAAAAAAAAGCAAATGGGACTGACTTAGGTACAAAATTTGAGTGGTTTCGAAAAATTTTGCAAATCCCATAAAGAGCGTGACAGGGTCTCTAAAAATTCTCTCGAAGAAAACAATGGGACTCATTAGTGGGACCGAAGTCAGAAAAAAGCCTGGTGACCGGACGCGACCCACTATTGGGCCCAGTTTTAGAAGGTTGCCGATCACCGACTCCGGAAAAAGGTTTCCTAGTTCAATCCCTTAATGCGATTTGTGTGAGGCGGTTTATGGGGTGACTGTTTAAAGAAAAGGGATGGACCACCCTAAAATTTCGAATATTAATATAACAAATTACTACTCAGGATTACCTGGGCTAATCTTGATACCTGTTTCAGTAGGTTACCTGCCTAATTTCGTGAGTCAGGTAGAGAAAGGGCCCCTTAATAATTCACTCCCTATAAGACCTCAGAGTCCCGTACCGCCCGATTACTGCGATGAGCCGTGTAATTCAATTACAATTTCTATTGTCCCTAATACACCTAATTCTACGCCCGATCATCCACCAAGTCCCCTTTTCATTTATAAACGTGGTCGAGGGACCCAAACATTTAATTTCTAATACGTGAACACCCAAGCGTGCTCTGGACACGTTTTAAACGGCGGACGAAAAACTGGCGAAGAGTCCCGGTACAAGAATATCAAGGAAAATCTCATAAATTTTTTCATTAATTCTATACGCCTTTTTTCGAACTGAAATTCCTACTGGTAACGTTCAGATATCCGGCGAATGAATATCAATTTTTTTTTCTTTTCGAAAACGACTTTTTCGTCTCTCATTAAATCCACCCAGTCCGATCCCACAGACACAGGGATATGCATTAAAATTCGAGTAATATAAACAGAAAAATGAATTATGCAACGTGCACCGCGTCTTACGTGGGTCGCGACACAAATGCGCAGGACGAAACGGAAGAAGTTCCAACCGTTTCCGGTTGTATTCGTGATCCAGAGGTTGGCAGCAGTTTATACGTATTTCCGCAGGTTGGATTTACGTAGCGGCAATCATATATATACACAAATACATATTCACCGAGTAAATGGTTATATGGAGCAGACGTTCTAAAATTGTCAGACTTAAATATTTGCACGTGAATTTTTACATATCGACCAATAAATAATTCCGAACAGATTGGCACTTCTATTAATTGTACATTGTCTGACGTCACAATAACCACGCGCACCTGTGATCTCAGTTAAGTTCTGAGGTAAAATTTTTTTTACAGTGCTTTTCTACCGCATATAGATACACGACCCAAGAAGGCCGGCAGAATGGTTATATATGGTGTCCCATGGGGAAAGAGAATGTTTTTGGGAGAGGAAAACACATGGCTGGGATTCTGGCCGTCGGCGTCGTAAGTTCGTAACGAAAACCATCCCACGTTAGAGGCACAGAAATCGACGACCTCAACTCCATAGGACTGCCAAGAAGACACCGAGTTACGAATCCCATGGCACGAGTGTACCCAGATAATAAACCTTGGTAGTCGCAAGGAGTATTCTCCCGTAAATCATCTGGATCGTAACTTCCCATGGTACTGAGACGCTGGAGAACTTCATGGATGGTAGCAGACGAAAACGACGTGGGAGAAGAGCGAGAGGGGAGGATAGGAAAAAAAAATATAGGTTGTATTCATGGACGGTCGATAAAGTACGTGAGTTTAATGGGTAAAGTGTGAATCGTGATCTGGTGGTCTGGCGAGAAGAAGAAAAAAGTAATGGAAAACAAAAAAAAATGGAAAAAAAGAAATACGGAACGAGAATAAAACGAAATGGCTATTTCGTTAAGCGTGGAATATATCCTGGATCGCGGCTCGTTAATTTCGTTACGCAACGTTATGGGATGCCCCATAAAAGAGGTCGGTACGCTTTATTCAATTTGTTCGTGGGGTAGCGGAGCCCCGGCTTTGGTAACCCTGGAAACTTTTAATGGGATAAGGCTTGAGATTTAACTGTAGGCAAAGAATTTTGGACGGCTTACCAAGAAAGATATCCGCGATATTCACTGGTTTGACCATAAAATATTCTCATGGGTTTTCGTGGACTTTTTTTCTTCTGTATACTCATACAGGACCCCATGGATTTGTGAGTCGATGATATGTTGAGGGCTGTTTGAAAAAAAAATATATTATTCGATTCTAATCGATGATTGGATTCAATGACTCCGTAGATTGGACCAAGTGGTACCGTAAAGAATGGGGATAATACAGGGTTGAATGTAACAAAGGAAAGTGAAGACAAGAGCCAAATCATTGTTGGACCGTTAATGGTATCCGACTAGGAATTATGTGAGGGTAATTTATTTTTATATCATTTTATTCACAACAGACACAATAGTCTTGATTGCATCTGGACTCATTACCGGACCTATCAAATTTCACCTATCTACCGGGTCGGTATTTTCAAAGGGAATCAAAGTTTTTGTACTCGTCCAAGAATTCGGATCCCAGAGCCATCTGACCCTAAATTAATTTCCATGAATTCCTCGAGGATGAAATATATCGGGGTACCAAATTATTCTGAGCAAGTTGTTCGGAGTTGCCGATAATCTTGACCTGGTCTGGATGACTGATCGCTATATAACAGGTCGACGATTTCAGTCGGGACTGTAGGGTGCGAACCCTAATCAGCTTAGCCATGATATCCGTTCCAGTAGTCCTAATATAGTAGTCCCACGAGGAAAACATACATGTACCAAGGATACGCACGTGGGTGGGCCAAGTCCCACAACAAACAAAACCCTTCCATAATTGTACTCGCGTCTCTGAATCCTGCTGACTGTATCTACACACAGGAGAATACGACTCCGTTAACCGAGGACTATGAAAATCATTGAGTGATCACGACGACCAGTTTCTGTTTACCATGGCATTAAGGATATATTTACCATCCACTTAGCCACCGTCCGAATGACGTTTGAGTCCAGTAAGGATGGACAGGAGCTCCGCGAAGGACTTGGTGCTCCTTTCTGTATATGATGAGTAGTGAGTATTTATGAAAAAAAAAAAAATTCATATAATATAAAAAATTATTGTATGTCTTCGATTTTACTGTCAGGTATCGAGGAAACGAGACTATCTGAGGTTAACGAAGAATTCGTAAGTCATGTGGGATCTGGAAGCCTTTTAAGCTGAGACCACGAGAATCCTAAAACCCTACATTTAATTTAGTACGCGTTTCAGTGCTTTTAAGAATAGCCATAAATAATAGTCATTCAACAAGTAAGAACCTTGGTCGCTTTTAACGCACCAAGCTTTCCGTGGGTTCTAGAAAAATTTTACAAAACTCATGTCTTACTATTTTCATGTATGCGCGTTCAGGTAACCTGTCGCCATTAAATATTCTGGTATATTCCATACTGGTGTCGACTGTTCGTCAGGGACGTCGTAAAGACGTTACCTTCCCGTGTCTATGTGGACAAGATTTGACGATTGTTTTGGCTCGCGCCATGCCAGATGGCCCCGTACCATCTTCCTTGGGTACATATGTGAATGGATCTTGACATGCTCCTATGCATATACGTACTATACCTATATTTGTTGTATAAGTGCGTGTCTGCACGATGCCCAAGCTTTATCTTCTCCGGCAGAGACCCAGGGTGCGGACTGTAAGTCAAGTACGGTACGTGGCGTAGGGCCCCTAAAAATCCAGGGACCCTTTCGGTAAAAGGAAGGCGCGAAAATTTAGGGGGCGACGCATGCACAACATTGCCAGGGCCTGTACAAACATCGGGCCCTATTTCTCTAACCTACACTGTAGGTACACACGTCAACCCCGAGGAAATCAAAAGAACTCCTAGAGGGATCCTGGAGTTTCAGGGGGGGGGTTCCGACTTCCTGTGCCTCAACGTCACGGGGCTCTGGGATGCCAGGAAAGGGCCCGGTACCCCGCTGTGGCGCGTGTTCAAGCGTAGACTAAATAATGGCATGAAATTAAGCGCCTGTTGCGTATACCGCGGGGCCCCTAGACCTTAAAGGGTTCAATGAGAAAATCAAAAAAAGGGGTAGTTAATATTTTTTTTAAGTACATTTTCGAATTATTCAAAGTTACATACCCATTTCTTTTTATTCTGACTTACATACAAAATGGGTCCTATATGGTTTCTATTGTCACACAGGGTGGTGGGTCTTTACTGATTTTGGGTCTTATGCAATTCTTTCTACGCGATTGGCCAATGTGTTTTATCGAGGTCTATGTCCATGCTCGTAGGCTAGTATCTATAAGATTTTCCAAATACGGACTCACCCATATAACGTCCTCGCGTGAACACTTGCGAGACAATAGAAAAGACCGTGATTCGAATCACGAATATATTTCGAATGACTTGTTCGAATCATCGAGTCATCCAGTGTGTCTCCCGTAGCGGCTGGACAGGCGAAGCAGCGCGAATCAACACGGAATATTCATGGGACGCGTAACTTGGCAAGGGTGTACTAAGGAGAGGCTGCACACAGAATACGCAATTCAATGCTACCGATCGACTTCGTTCGACCGATAAAAGTTTGAAATTAATTATTTCGATAGTTATCGATCCAAGGATTTTTGTAAGAAAAATTTTTTTTTAATGAAAATATAAAGCGAATCGATAAGCATAGATAATATTTATTAGCTTCTAATCAGCTTCTGGATTCTAACCTTCATTTTCGTGTAAACAAATTCTTATCGGATTCTTATCACCCCAACCGAACGTTTACAGGTACAATGTTTGAAGAAGACACTCACAGTGATAAGAGTTATCTTCGTTCCTCCTACGGTTAACCTTCCCACTGCCATCACTTGAGAAGTTTGAAGTTCAAGATGAACCTTCTTGGTAACGGGATAAGGTCCAAGAGACTACGAGTCTTTCCAGTACAGACCAAGGATTCCCAGTAGGGATCTTACGAGGCTGATGCTGTAAGGTTGGCAGCCCACGAAGATGACGCTTTGGGTATAAGCGTTGAAAGTCCTGAGGATGTTAATAGTTTTTGAAAAACTTCTTCCAGAGACAGTTGGCATCACTGAGCACGGGGGTCTGCCTTTCGTCGCCCTGATCCCCGACATCCATAATTCATACGGGATGCACAGATCCACTTTCGTAGGAATGGGTCCAGGTCCATACCGACAGCTGCCAGAGAAGCGTAGCTATAGGTACTGTCAAAGCGATACAAATTCACATGGACCAAAGGTCAGAATAAAAATAAATCAAAGAATTAATACACTCCCCGCTAAAAGTGACAAGCCCGATGATAACGTTGGCAGGTTTGAATAACCTGAGATAAATTTTCAGGTCGACCCCGATAAGCAGTGTACATCGACGATCCAAATTCGACGTGAAAACTCAAACCAATCGCAGACCTGATGGATGGATGCATTTAAATATTTAATTCCTCACCGCAAGAACTTATCTCACCTCCAACCCACGTTATACCTGGATAATATCTACGTCATGTTACTTATTTTTTTTTTCCTTTATCTACACCACACTTAGCCCTGTTGAGATAGGACCAGACAAGGCATTAGCATACATCACCACGGGCGAGTTTCCAAATCGACCAAACACGGATTCGAACCGGTAGTCGAGTTTTGAAAAAAAATTCCCACCATATACAAGTAACGTAACTTTTATATAAAAATTTCAAAAATTCATATACGACTTTACATCGTTTAACCAAAAGCTGTAAATATTCCCTTAAGCACGGCTCTACGATTAGACTATTCACAGAGCCAATTTCTTAATCTACCTTGAAATCTTAGACGTCCAAATTTCCAGCGGACCGCAGACGTTAGCCAAGATTGACGCACGTACGTGTAGTCGGTTGGAGTCTGATCGACGTAATGGACAGTTTCCTGAGCAGACGACAGTCCTCACTCCAGAGTGAAGTACGTACGTACGTCCACGCATGGTCTCTTGACCCCAGACCTCGAGAACGAGAAGCATAAGAAGGCACGCGATACGTTTGTTTGGTGCCCGTGGCGTATCGACTGACGTACTAGTAGAGCATAGTAGCCGCATAGAAGAAGACGTCGTTACGCGTCGTAAAACCATATAGCGGAACGTCTTCGACGCGTAACTGACCATCTTTATTATCTTCCCTGAAGCTGCTGACGACGGACGCCATAAAAGTGTACAGGAACAAGTGTACGAGCGCTATGGGACATTATATGGACATGGCAATAAAGGTCGGAATATCGTGGGATATGGCTAACGGATTGCGTCCTGTCTTAATGATGATTCTCCTAACGTCATACGTGTCAGGTCGTGATGGCCAGCTTGACGATTTTCGGAATGGCACGTGGCCATATTGAAATT
The DNA here is from genome assembly GCF_000341935.2 of Cephus cinctus. Lineage (NCBI taxonomy): Eukaryota > Metazoa > Arthropoda > Insecta > Hymenoptera > Cephidae > Cephus > Cephus cinctus. Next base: position 64,751 of record NW_014333566.1, read on the forward strand.
CTTAGGATCGAAGCATCTGCTCGACATTACAAGCGGCACTTTCTTAAAGTAGGATTCCCTTTTTTTTTTAATAGGCTGAAAAGCCACGTGACATTGTTAATGATTTTCCGGTAGTGGCTACAAGAGTCCATCCGGAACACTGAAGTCAGGTCTGGAGCGTGGTGTGAAATGGTTCTTAGAATTCGTCCCAAGTACTTGGGTCTGCGCGTTACGAAGTTCCGGGAGACCCGCGACCAGCGTCAACGTATATAGATATTATCTATGCTGACGTCACGGTATCCAGTACAACCCCCTATACAACTGATGAAATCTACCCCGAAAATTTGTATACAGTGCCCACCCCCCGTAAAATTGGAAAAATTTTTTAATGTTTTGCCCGAAAAAAAAAAAAAAAAAAAAAACTAATGATCGGCCATTCAGATAAATCTGATCTCTACCGTCCGATAGTCTTTTTTCGAAATATTACGAAAACTCTCACGTAAAAGTTAAAGCAAAGTCCGCCGTAGTCATTCGTAGTCGGTCCCGATGTTCGCCACTCAGCGGAAGTTCACCGTGATTTGTTTTGACGCCGGAAGCGATGCACGTGTGACGTCGCCCGGTGGGACGCCATGACTTTTCTCAATTTATACCACGACTGCCTTGGTATCTACCAGTCTTATAGGGTAAAAGACAAAGTCGAGGATATTTAATAAAAATTATTGAAATTTATAAAAAATCGTGTATATACGTAGCGATACGTCAAGGATCCGTAAGGAGTGTGAGGTCAAGACACGTCACCGTTAAACGGGCATGTTAACTCGTTAAACGGTCGTTAAGCAGTACTTTCTCCGAAGGTAGCTCGACACGCGATAACTTCCACGTGTTGACTATCGTGGGCGTTTATGCAAATGATGACGTATAGTACCGGTATATCTATGTAGGAGCATAAAAATCACATACAATAGGTAGAACCTTTCACCGGAGCTACTCCAAGGATTATATATGTGGATGCGCCTTTTCGATCGTATAGCTACCAGCGGAGCCCTAATAGAAACAAGATGCTGTTCCGTCGATATTACTACAGTCATCGGATACGTTCATGACGCAACGAAGGAGCATGCTAAAGTAAGAGAGAGAGAGGTTAAAATTCTTAACCTAGTCTAAGAGGCGTTTGGGATTCTGTGTACAGTCAATGAATTGACAAAGGTCTATTTTTCAGGCTCCTTCAGTCAATCATTCCCATGAGTGTTGTTGGCATGATTCTCGACAATGGCCATACTTTGAGAGACCCAGAATGTACCCACATGTAACGGCTCTACAGTCGCCAGAGCACAATGAGCGACTGACTGTTCGCAAGCAGGCGACAATGTGCGCGGTCTATTATTCGAGTACGGAGAACAAACGTCAATGGTTTCCAAGTTGCTGTGATACGTATTAACTCGGTCACCCGGTACGTGAGAAAATATAAAATTTTTCAACCGGACGAAATCAACGACGTCACACACCAAATTGACGCGCACGTTTCTTCGCGACGACCCGGTATTCCAATTCGTGACTTCTAACCTTACTTATTTTATTCTCAGTTACGTCAAAGTAGACCGGACTTGTATTAGTTTTTAATTTTTCAGTTTCAAATTCATAAATCTCAATGTCGCAGTGACTTCCTGACTCACCCGGTATATTATCGTTATGACAAAATTCAGCCACGTTCCTTACCGCCACCTTTCGCACGCTGCGATCCGTCACCGTGTTCCATCTGTTTTCACGGCTTGTAAACGGGCCTAAAACAAAAGGCCTGCACGCGATAGTAGCCTATTTAACTATAGCCTTCGTTCTATTCTAGCCGAAATAATCAATCCCTCGCGAAATAGTGACTGACCGCGTTAAACCGTCTACAAATTAAGCCACGCGCCTGAGAAGCAGTCGTTAAATTCTTCGCTCGGTTCAATTTCGTTCAAATATTTTTTCTTTTTTTCTTTTTTTATTCATGACTCACGTTCAATTTCAAGTAGATTCAAGTCAATTGACAAGGACCGTCTTGACTCTCGGTTAAATATTCGGTAACCACAACCCGGCAATGCTCGTCTTATTACATAAACTGATTTATTTGCTCGACAGCAACCATATACGACATACACGTGGCTAAGGCATCCTGGCTTTTTATACGCACGTAACTGCATATCAGAAATAAAATTGGCACTGATCTCTCAATAAACCGAACCACGTGATTAACCCCGTATAAGGTCGGGATTCTATTCGCCCCAAGGTTCGATAAGGGCAACTCTGTCCTCACTCTCATCAATCCGGTTTTTCGTCGTGGCAGTGTCGTCAACGTATAAAGCGTATGCCCGGTGTCGTCAATCCAGTCATCAGTATCGTTAGCACGTTCTCCACTCGGGATGGTGATTTATATAGTTAATCAGCCATGCCAAGACATATCTATTACACGTAACAATCTAACTAGTTCACTACCAGAAAGGGTTACGCGTTAACGTTAATTGATTCGTCTCTAATAAGTTGGCAGGAGTGCGAGAGTATCCCTGAGACGTATATACCCACGTGTATACATATATTCTCAGAAAAGTAAATCACTTGGAATATTTTTGAAATCCATTCTGGCGCCAAGGCGACACAGAACATGGTGCCTTTAATAACAAGGAGGTTTAACGTTTTATACTATATATACGTATACACGTAATACGTAAATATAAACTTACTCCTGACTGAATCCCTTGTTCCTAACTGACCGAAGAAAATTTTAGCGTTATCGGGATCAGTAAATTCTCAGACGGTCTCGGTAAAAGAATTTTTATTTTTGACTTTTTTTTCAAAATCAAATTGGTCATCTCGGAGGAAAAAAATATATATACAGGTTTGAGAGTAAAAATAATTAATAACGTTAATCGTCGCACCCTCTATGTATTCTTATTAAACGATCGAGTAAGACGGTATCGAAGTTTATTTAAAAGTCCCGCAAAAATTGCCCGTCGAGATACGAAGATAGCCGAAGCCCCGGCGTATACACTCGAATGGCCGCGTCTCGTTCGCCGTAATAACAAACACTAGGATGTTCCCTGCCGTAGGATATAGACCGAGTGCTTTTAATATAAACCTGCATCACGGATTCCGTTCGAAATCTCTTATTCTCTTTCACTCGTGTCCGCTCGCGAACGCAGCATCTCTATCGGCTTCGGATCGCGTGGCGAGACGATCTCGCAAACGGGGCAAAAGTAAAAGCCACTCCCGATGGATGCTCTTGGAAGGATTTACGAGGACAAAAAGACAGAAGCGCTATAGAGACTCTCCTTGCCGAAGAAATCGCTAGTATAGATATACCCAGGTGGAGTATGGCTGGTGGAAGATCTTTTGGGAGGTCAGACACCTGTCTATCGTTCATTTAATTGACAGATGCTTCCCTCCAATTAACGTCGGACTTGGCTTCTGCCTTTCTCCGGAGCAAGATCATCTACGGGAGATGTCAAAGTCGAGAGGGTATTTCGGTAACGTTCATCTGGTGTAGAAAAAAAAAAAAAGATTCCAAATATATAATTTATAAAAATTTTTGATAAATTCAATCGTTCGAAATCAATCTCGACTACTGGCATACGTATTGTATCGATAATTCTTATCGATCGAGACTAAATCATCTCTCTTGATCTTCTCTCTGCTTTTATCCAGATGGACCACCGTGACGAGAAAAACTGGTTTCCGCCAAGTTACTCTTACGATGAGTAATGTCGTACACGGGATATGTTGTATAAGCGCGTAAGCGTAGCACGGGCATTAATGCGCAAGGTAGATAGATATAGTTATATCTAATGTAGCCTGTGTGCATATACGTATATACACTCCGTATTGTGAGACCCGTAAGGAAGATTCCATCTGAGTAAGTCGAGCGTGTATCGCGATAACAGAGCCAGATGTACACGTACGACTTTCGGTAGTACTACTTGGGTGGCTTCAATGGAAATTCGTCCTAAGGATTGAGATAAGGTTTGTTTTCGAGCGCTCCTAACAGCGCATTCCCAACTGGAATTTGCCGATCGCCGAAGATACCTTCGCGATACGAATGAATTAGCTTCGGTAGACAATTACTATATTAATTAGCGGGTACCGATTAGTATACAAGTTCGAAGCGAGCGTAAGATATATAAATGGATAGGATAAATATTATCGTGGGATTAAAATAATTTTCACTGGTACTGTACAAACAAAATTTGATAAGCGTTATACTCTTCCCTCGATAAAGATGTTCATTGAATTTGGTGATTAAGAAAAAATTTTACCAAAACCAACCGATCCGGCAGACACAGTTATCAGATTTCAATTGAGATTAATACGTAGAAGAGAACGTTCTCGTTGTACTTGAAAGTCATAAGAAAGTGCTTGTAATATTTTCTAATGTTCTTTTATCTTGATATGAAAATCCAAGATAACACCATATGAGACGTAATGGTAAAAAATATAAATAGTAAAGTCACTGTCAAGTGTCTCTTAGCCATGGACCATATACGTCCCATAAGGTCCCATAGAAGATGAAGCTCCACCAGGTTTCCCACGTTGAAAATCCTGCGGTGCGTTTTCATGAGCGACGCCAGTCACTTGAACTTGAGGAAAGATCAAGGAGACGTAAAGCCGTCCCCCCGTTGAACGAAACTGGACTTGATTTGTTCCCAGAAGCCCTCTTTAATTCCGCGTCTCCTTTTGTTTTCTGCGCACAAGAGTGAAAGAGAGAGAGAGAGAGAGAGGAGGGAGCAGCGTCGGGACGCGCGGTCGCTCAGCGCTAATTGACGGAACGAGCGCAACGAGGTCGAGTGATTGGCTAGTCTTTGTAAGGTCCTTTGAGGACGGGCCTTGTGCTTGAGGATTAGCATCGTAAACGAAGTTCAGGGTGTGTTCTGACAGGAGACCATAGGAAAAGGACATAGGGATAACCCATGTAAGGATCCATAAAGTATACACAGAGCATGAATCGATCACATATTGAATGCTGTACCTTTAATCCAAAAAAAAAATTGAATCGACTCGAAATTTTGAGCAATTAAAAAAATTATGTCCAACCAGTCACTTTCGTGATATAGAAAAATTGAGAAGGGTACTACCTAGGATTGGAGTAAAACCTATGTCCGTCCTTGTCTTACGCACGTAACTCCCAATAAGTCCGTCTCTCTCGCACTCCCAGGAGGTATAGTAAAATCGCAAATCTCCCTTCTTCAACACCAAATTCCATCATGAGCATATGGTCGCATGACAGCTGTCAAATCTGACTGTCACTTCACTTTGACGTCCCTATAAACATTATTAACGTACACACAATGTCTCCGTGACATCGGAAGATCAGACGCATTACAGCTGCATTCGTTATTACGCAATCAAACTATTACCGAGTGCGTCTATCGGTCGCATCATTGACAGCGTAATCTCGCTCGAATTAACCCTTAGCTAATATTAGACCGGTTAAGATTACTCGCAGGAATTTAACAACTGACAGTTCGAGTATTCAATGACACAGTGTAAAGATTTTCCAAATTGTCTCACAATCAGGTATAATCCTCCACGCCGATCTCAATATTTTCTTTTCGTTCGATACCTACACGTAGTATATCTATACTCTACCATATATATTGCGACGCGTACACATGCATATATATTGCGACATTTAAAGTCTGTCACAAAATCTAGCACATCAAGTGTTTTAATACCTCCTAAAAATTATAAAAGTTTCCGCGAACCGACTATTGCGGTTAGGTTCCTTAACGAAACACGTATTAAAGTCCAATTTCATGGGCGAGTATATAACTATATATACATATAGTATATCGGTAAGCCACGATGCGCGAAGAACACGCGTTCGCCGTGGAGTCTCGTGCGTGTCTCACGCAGCCGGCGCCTGGACGAGACCCACCTGGACAAGGAATGTATTGAGAGGGACTATACGAGAGCGTAACGTTCCCGCTAAACAAATAACCTGTTACCTCAAGAACGTTCATTCACTTGGCGCATCTGTCTCGTTAACTGTTTTCCTTCCACAACGTCTTGATTAATTATCCACATGTTTTTTTTTTTTTTTTTTTTTACGGGGGATGCGAACTCAATTAGATCTACATAGGGACTTTTTCTGTTGGCCCGAATAATAAACTTCCGATACGTTAATTAATCGAACTGACTCTTTCAACGATAACGTGAAGTTGCTTCGTTAGTAAATGATATATGGGACTGGAATGTACATTGCTGAATCTGTGCTCATATGTGCTTATAGATTTTTCGAGATGACTGTACATATCGTACACGGGTTTTCAGCAGGTTGATGCAGTCATATGATGAATTATGAGAAAGCGCCCAAGTGGAGCGTCGCGATGCTTGTACAGGTACAAGGGACCATTTGAGAGTTAGTGGTATGGTAAAATTAAAAGAGGGATGATGCAATTTTTTTTTTAAATTATTAAATTTATACTTTGTCACTGGACGCTACGGGTACTACCATAAGCGATACCATACACGTGTTTTGTATTTTTAATGTTTATGGTGTTATCGCTATGAGTTACGTGGTACGGTGAGGTCTCTGAGTTCGATGTAACAGTGGTCCTGGTCTTTTGGTGTACACGTAATAAACTTGGCATCCTGATGACAGTGCAGCAAGATATGGGTAACCCCCACCATTATTCCCAGAATCCATTTTGAAAAGCGGGCCGCGATCATAAATATATAAATATGGTGGGTTATTAATAAGATTCAGGCCGGATACCGATAACACGGGCTGGTTAGTCGAAGAAGTTCTGGAGTTTGTGTGGTATAGGAAAAAGTTTAGAGCACAGTGAGCGAAACAGTATAAATCGAACGAGTGTATTTTTTTGGCCGATCGAAAGTGAATAAAGAAAAAAGTTTCACTTGAAAATTATCAAAGCGTCGTACGCATTAGTTTCGACGACGTGCCAATTTTCGATTGAATAAATAAACGCGTGTGTATATATATATATATATATATATATAGATACACCTTGTACGATTTTTAAATGCAAATAGAATCAAGGACTATCGAGACCTTCTTCCTTTTACAGGGATCGCCAACCCTACCGACCGTGTCCGATTATCCTAGATACACCTTGTACGATTTTTAAATAGTTTCGACGACGTGCCAATTTTCGATTGAATAAATAAACGCGTGTGTATATATATATATATATATATATATAGATACACCTTGTACGATTTTTAAATGCAAATAGAATCAAGGACTATCGAGACCTTCTTCCTTTTACAGGGATCGCCAACCCTACCGACCGTGTCCGATTATCCCGTCCAGGTCCTGCGCATGCAAATCGACTCATTCGTCGCGGATGACTGGACGAAATTGTCACGATAATCCGAGCGTGATTGGTCGCTGTATTGTCGCAGGGATAATCGACAGGGATGAAGTCTGCGAAGTATTTCAACACGAAGATACCGTCGATTCACGTGGCTATCTCGTGCGCAGTGACGAGCAAAGAAAAAGAGAAAGGAAATTTTGGAATAAAATAAATCCAGCGATCTCGAGCCTTGGCATCGACCAAGAGAAGGAGAGGAGCATCCATTATTCCATTCCGTTCAAGTGATCCCAGCCGGCAATCTGGTCTTATAAAGTGAGACCACTCTACGTCGTCATGGCGACTGTGACCGCGTCGATCTATCAAACAAATCGCAGTCGGACTTCTTATATAAAGTCAAGCCGACTTTACAACTTACTACCGAACGAACGTAAACGCCGTACCGCCCACTTGTTACATATGGCAGCAAGAAAGGCTACGTATGACAAATCCCAAAGAAGAGACCAAAGATAGTGGACACAGTGTCGGCCATTGTTGTAGCGATATTCAAAGATTTAAATCCCACGCCGAGCGAGTCAAGTCCATTGACTAAAATTTTTGTCGTACCTATAAAGGTATACAGGCTGTATGAATGGAATGGAGATACTGAGGATCGTGTGAAAATCTTTGAAACTGTCGGTAATGTAGGAATCTGGCTATTCATAATCTACGGCTCTGTGATTCGGTTTCTAAGCAGCCGTCCGGCTATGGGAGTCACTGAGCTTCGAGGACGTATTGCTCAAGAGTGAGGAGTCTGGGTCGAAGGTATAGAATAAGGTCGACACCTACGAGCTATGGATGAATACCGGAAGAGACTAACTAGTGTTATGGTTACTAGTTTAGTAGTCTGGTACCAGTCTGTAGGGTTGTACAAGCTTTAATTGACACGTGATTACTCTCACGTGTTCGAAAGCAATAAGTACCAGTCACGGTATCATTATAATGTTTAGCGTGTAATTAAACAAATGAGTCAGACTGGCTGATTCAGTGGTACACTGTCTATGGACGTCATTTAAGTTGCGTGGGCTATAGCTATTTTTTTTAGTCTTTGGTACCTAGTCCATGTTACCGGTAGGTAAATAATGTCTTGGTAAATTGGACGTATCGTTCTTGTAAGACACTTTGCTCTCGTTAAGAATATAAATTAAGTCATTCCGGCACTTTGTATATGCTAATGCAAGAGTCGAGAGAGAGAGAGACGGAAGGTATAGAAAATATTTTTTTACAAGACTCCCTGTTAATTCCAATAGGATTCAGGTGCCCATCCGATTCGTTCCTGTTTTAAGGTCAGATGGAGTAAACTAGCCGGCGGGTCGGTTGAACCAGGTTTTGTCTCGTGTTGTAATAATTATCCTCGTCCCACGCTTACCACCATTTAGGGGATCCTCGAATGTGGCATCATTGAGGATAAATGAAAGGATGAATGACCATAATAGAATATGGCCCGGTAGTACTACCTAAAACGTGCCTTAACGTGACGGTAGTTCAATTGTATTCTATGGGCAAGTATAGGAGTTTGATAGATTACAAATTCTTATGAAAATATTGAATTAATTAAAATGAATCTTGAGAAATGTATAAAATATGTAATTATCGTTGATTGGATTTTAATTATGCGATTGCTAAAGATCAATGTTTTTCAATGGATTCCTATATCAAAGCGTAGATTATACAATGGGAACTATATAGGTATATTGCGCAATATACTGCCTCTAGGTATTTCACGATTCGTTGGCTGCTAATTAATTGATTTTATAAATACATCAGTAAATATCATTTCACACAAGTAGTCGTAAACTATGCTGTATTGATGAGCAGACATCGTAATAGGAAATTGCGCCTTACTTACCAGACGCCTACTCAGACGTAGATCGTAGAGTTTCTGGGAAAGCTCCTTTAGGCTTCTCTTTAAGGTTCCCCTTCTACTTTGATTTCTTCTTCTTCTTCTTCTTCTTCTTCTTCTTCTTCTTCTTCTTCTTCTTCTTCTTCTTCTTCTTCTTCTTCTTCTTCTTCTTCTTCTTCTTCTTCTTCTTCTTCTTCTTCTTCTTCTTCTTCTTCTTCTTCTTCTTCTTCTTCTTCTTCTTCTTCTTCTTCTTCTTCTTCTTCTTCTTCTTCTTCTTCTTCGTCTTCCTCAGAACAGTTAGTCTCAGGAGCTTCTGGTTTTTCTCAGTCGACCCGTGTACCGCAGAGACTGACTCATCCAGTCCGATCTGGAGTATCGAACAGTGCGATGATTTTTCCTTTTGTATTTGAACGATTTTTCACTTTTTTATATTCTCTTTATCTTTTGTTGATAGACACAATAATAGCTGCTGGCTATCCAGTCAGCGTTCCCTGACGGTGAATAAGATTCGGTCGAGCGCCGTACGCGTGGCCGCTGTCAGATTTGCTATACGGACTGATTCACTAGGCGGTCTGGGCTTTTACCTTGTTATTTCAGGCAACGGTTTTTGTATAAATCCTGATAAATTTTTCATGCGAATTCCACGCCGTTCCCTCGTCCATTTGATACGTCTTGATGTCTTCCTTACGGTTCGACCATTTCTTCTTCTTTACGTATACATATATTTCACTGTCAACGAGCGATCGGACAGCTAGAAAAACATGCGAAAAGTCTCACGTTATTTAAGTAACCTAATTTTTCAAACAGACACTCCTCGACCGATCACGTTCAAATTTCATAGAAAAACACTTCACGGTATTATACGGTCTAACCTTTAAGACTGCGTAGATCTCAACAGGTTTCTTCTCGAATTTCCAAGAGGCACTTAGTACATGTGAATATCACTAAATCAAAGGCACTGTCCTTCCTAACCTCCAAACAATTATTCCATCCACAAATTTCACCTTGTACGAATCCAAAAAATATCCCTGTAGAATCACTTTTGCGTATTCACCGAATTTTTCACTTCCCCCGGTTAAATCGATGACAATCCAATAAGTTTTATATCCAATGTGCGATTTTGACTGTCAGTTCCTTCGGTGCTAACAAATGGTTTAGCTGCGTTGGGAATTTTGAAAAAATAAGCACCTTGTCACGGACTCCTCGCAGGTTTACTACGGCGAGTCGTAGCAGCAGTGTCAGCAATAACAACAGCAACGGCAACAAGGAGCGCACTAACATCAACGACACTGACCGATGATGATAGGATGGAAGGATGCGCTTAGGGAGCTCAGGGCGAAGTGCCAGAGCGAAGCTTGAAATAACCGCTCGGGCTGATCTCTCTTCCCCGTCCACCAACCCCGACCAAGACGTCTACCCCCACCATTGGTAAAATACCCCCACCACCAAGGAGAACGCACACGTGCGTCCCTCTGTGCATTCGTGCTGTGTCTACGATGCGTGCCCACTGATGTCTATGCTTGCTGTACGCCTTTTGGCTTGCTGGAGTTCTGGCACTCGCGACATGCATTTTTGCTGGGGTACTCTCGCACGCTTGAGATTATATCTTTTTTATTTTATATTTACTTTCTTTACTTCCTCTCTTTCTTCTCTTGCACGTATATATATATATATATATATATATAGATATATGAATGGTCGGTATACTTATGTAGATTTTTATAGATTTTAAGGTTAAGGGTTGATTTTTGAAGGTACGTGCTCTTTTGAAATTTCCAAACTTACGGTAGGCTTTGGGGGTTCGCAGGTATTACACCCTCGGAGGGTTGGCCTGCTTTTCTTTTATTCCTCCCTTATTTTGGCACTCCCTCTTTCTGGGATAGGAACACGTTTAGGACATGTGTTGCTGATGCGTCGTACAACCACTACGACCCCTCAGGATATTCAACACCGTTAGCCTATAGGAACACACCCTTGATTTTTCTCTTCCTTTTACCAACCCTCAGTCATATTTATAGAAATTGTATGCAGTCCACTAATCATATACAGACGTGTATGGGATTCATTTGTGAGATTGGTTAATAGCTGGTTATGCGCGTGTAATTAATATTGCAAATATTTTATTTTTATCTCGTTTTATGGTTGAGGATTTATATTCCTTGTGGGAGAAATTGTAGAATGCTCGTAGGTGTGATTGTGGTTTTTATAGGCGTCGGGAAGATTTGCTGGAAAGCCGCTGATGGTTTTATTGTACCAGAAGCAGCTAAATTTAAATGTTTATGGGGTATCCATAAAGCGATGCCGTATACGTTGATGGTGTCAGCGGGTTTGGTTTTAGTAATGCCGTAAGACAATACCGCTGCTCAAGCTTATGGGATCTAAGTGAGAAACTCGCTGCCATAATAGCTTTATGGTATTCTTCAAGAAGATAGTATGGTCGCCATGGGAAATAAATTCAGTCAATCCTCACAGGCCCTGTAGAATCTTCCGAGCATCTCTTATGGTATGTGACTTAAGAAATAACATTAATTAATTTGTATGGTTCTTTTAATTCTTAATTTTTATACCTATTTAATGTCACTTTAACGCTGTAAAAAGTCCAATGCTTCTTACACTGTAAGTACCAATTCAGCTACCTTTCTTTTTCGTTTCCAGCTTGATGGACCGTTACGAGACGTTTATAGGGTATTTGCGGAGAGATATAAAGTCTCATAAGCATAGCGACATATTGGATTACGCATTCTGAATCTTGAAAGTACGGTTGAATCGTTAGAAAGATATACTGGATACTTATTTTAGATACCCGAAATTCAGTGAGCCAGTATAAAATACAAGATAAGTCAAAGAATGCGAAGCAAAGTTTTTTCTGTTACAAACCTTAACCGGAAGTGACGGGGGGAAACATAAGTCAAGTTCGCCCCACGTACGACCCAAAGAAAGATTGGCCAAAAGTCCCGTCGCTTTATGCTTTATGCTTGCGGTTATTCGAAACCCACCTTAACGCGCTCGAGTATTGTTTTACCAGATTTCTACAAGTTACAGCTGTTTTTCCTGATCCCAGCAAAGAAAAAGGAAAGGAAGTCAATTTTGAAAGACACACAAAATTTAACAAAATTCACAACCATTTTTTATATTACAAGCATCTAATCGACGGTACTTTTCAATTACTCAACTATCTAGTTGTACGTACACAAACTTTCGTTATTCGCAGTCAACGGTTTTTTGAAACAGTCCAACGGAATGTTTCCGAAATTACCAACGATGAGGCTTCGTGGCAACGTAAGTTGCGTAGTAGGAAAAAATCCAAAACGAATGAGTCTTCACTCGCGCCAACTCGCGTGTTCACATCGTCGAGCTGCTCAGGTAGTTTTAGAGCATTTGGTTCACACAATTCTTCAGTCTCCACCTAAAGGTATTCTGGCAGCAATGAAGGTACGAGCTTACGAGTTGTTTAGTTGAAATTGCACGGAATTAAAAAATATATTGGATTATAATTACACTGTTTCAAATATAAGTATATAATTAACCTAGTACAAGAATATATTACCTATTATCAAGTTACAGTAGACCTTTCAAAACTATAGACGTTTCAGAAGGATAGCAATTTATCCACGTCTCACGTCCCTCTTGCTGCATGAATTACGAGTGGTTAGTTTTATCAGGGTTTCTCAGGAGACTCGAGGCACAGGAGAGCCTGTATCGCATATCTTCAGACGGTTATTAATTTATCCATGTCTTAAGGTTAGGCTTCACTTTCTGCTTCTTCGTATTCTTATTCTTCACTTTTTACCGACACTTTTTCTTCCGACTGCTCCACCTTTTTCCGTCCACCACGTGCGAGCTATAGGGATAGATCTTTTTAGAGGTTAGGTTGCCGCTATTGCTAACAGGGCTAGAGAGTACAGTAGCAGTTTCCATGTAGCTGGTACGCAGGGAAGCAACTTCGGTAAATTAGTCAGGGCAAAACAAACAAGTATCCTTGACACTTCCGTCTTCCGGTTTTCTTGTCTCGACGCTCGGGAACGAACCAAGGGATTTCATTCGACTTCTCATACTTGCTGCTTTACGCTATTTCAATCGGGACTGAATTATACCAGCTCTGTGTATACACATTGGGGACTCGCCCGAATGCCTCTGGTTGACGGAGTTATTATTCTCGTTTCCTGGAGAAACTCGTCACGTGGAAGGAAATACCTTGTCGAATAATACTTCCATATAATACGGTAATTAGAATCGATATTGTTTCTCGCTGGCATTTCGGACGGTTGGAAAGAATCTGTGCCGAGAGGAAGTTTTGAGAGAATTTTAGTTTACTGATTGTTTATTTGGCTATGAAATCGAGCGGGAACGAATACGATAAACGTTACTGACATGTGGATCGATAGATTGTGACCAGATCACACGCACTTGAACTTGTTGGGAAAGGTTAGTATTTGGCTTCACGCGTGTATTCGTATCTCCGTAGGCAGTAAATTATCATCAGAGGGCAAGGGATCTTATCAGGGCCGTACTACGTAATATTTACTCCGTTCCATCTGCCGCTGTTATCGCTCTTTTTTTCTTCTCTTTGCTTCACAGTTCAAGAATCCCACGAATTTTGACCTCACCGATACGTCTTGAATCTCTGCCAATCGTAACGTTGCGGATGCTGCTATTTCTTTTGGAGATGGATGCGTTATGTCTTCCGGGAAGGACGGCAGTTGCATATGTAAACTATTAAGGTAAATTTACGTAAAACAAAGAAAAAAAAAAATTTTCAACTCGATTTCACGAACCGCTCAACAATTTTTCTTTCATCGTATTGCTCCGCAAAGAATTCTCAAAGTCAAAATTTCTCCTTCGCTCGTCCGCCATTTTTATTTTCAGATTCCCTTTTTCGCCGAAGCGTCACTCTCGTCATGGAAAATGTCTCCAGTTGCTGAAAGAATCTTCCGCCTTAAAAATCCTCTTTCTCTGTATGCTATAACCGGAATCAGCAAGACAAGTTCCAGCAATAATTTCTACCACAGCTGTTACACATACTTGACCTTCCTCTAGGAAATGGCAGCCTGCACGTAATTCCGATAGATTCGTCCTCAGCGATACCACGTCAAGTGACCAGCACGCGACATCAGTGACCCCTTTACAATAGCTTCAACTATTCCTGACCTGACAATTATGCTACGAATCCTTCAACCCAGCAACCCAGCCTCAGCACCAAGTCAATGAGGAACCCATTTGAGCTCGCATAAATTTAGAACATTGTTTTCCGGCCGGTTTCCACCCTTAAGTAATCGCTTCCTGCGCCACGTAGGTCCCCTTAAACCTTTCGTAGATTCTATAGCTGCGCAACGAGTATTCGTTACTTTTCTACTATTTCTTCGACCATCTTTCCACAGTCCCCGTCTCGTAACTCGCGACAGAGAAATCCAGACCGTTCACGATGAACGATAGTTCCACTGAGCGCTTGAGCTCGTCCAGCCGTGAAATACGGAATTACCAAGAGATAGCGAGGGTCCCGTAATTTAGACACGCGACGCCTCCCGATTGGCTACACTGTAAATGGAAAAAAAAAAAATATCATCCGGTTCAACCGTTCGAGAATTCCTTACCTTCCGCAATGTTTTTAGTGGTGACCACTTCTTGTAAATTAGAATTTTTTTTTTCATCTGGCTTTTGCTTATTCATATCTGTACGAATATATGTATGATGTTATTTATAAATATATTCTTATCGGACGTATCTTCAAGGGTCTCTGGTCGTCGGTGAAGCCATCTTCTTGGCGCCGACGTTTGGAGACCGTTGGCAAGTGTCCTTCCTGTCCGCGGAAAGAAATATGTATATCCGGGCGAAGATGGCGATGTGACAGTTCAGTGTTGTGCCAGATACCCAGTGTCATCGAGGCCTGAGATTCACACTGTGTAAACCCGCCACTGGTAAAGTAATCCAAACAGTCACTTCGCTTCTATTTTCTGTCCTTTGTCATCTGCTCGACATTAAACGAAAAGAAAACTGATTTTGATAAGACACAGTCATTGATTAGATTAGTTGTGAAAAAAAAATGAAAATCTATTAACACATTTTTTTAATCTTGTTTTTTCCTCTCGTTCTGGTACTAAGGGTTGTTTAGGGTGATATTATGGCAACGGGAGACTGTCTTCCGGCCCGGTGTGCAGCAACAGTTGGTCATCCAGGCAGAAAGGAGCTCGCCATTTTTTATGGGAAAATCGTTCCTACGTCAGCTTTGTGTGGGAGACTGAGAGAAAGATCCCACGGGAAAAATGAAACGGGAAATTAGCGAAACGTGCCGGAACTCTGTTGACATGAGGTTGTGAGAGGAAAATATGTTTTTCACACCCGGAACTAGTATTTGGGGTATAAGGCGATGGCGGGAAAATTTAAAATAATAAATAATTTTTAAACTTACCAAAATTATATATCGCAATGACAGATCCAGGTAAATTACAATTCAGGACTACCAACTGACTTCCGTGCAATATCCATCAAGCTGTAAATAATACGTGTATTCTCCGTACGTATTTAATGATATCGTGGAAGCAGTCGTCTCGTTTTTCAAATCGGTCATTAGGACGTAAATTAAGGATTACGACTTCTAGAAATACGAAGGTCTTAACTACAACGGAAATGTATTATCGACGTCCTCGTCTATCTAAAATCCATTTTCAACCTTTGCAGTTAGGCACTCGTCGTAAATGCGGAATGCGTGCGTGCTACAGTCGTCATTACGCTTTACGATCTTATATACGCTAAGGATCCATTCGGTCATCATCTTCTTATTTAAAAATTCTTTTTCTCCCTTTTTTTTTAATACCGTCTCCTTTCATCCTCCTATAAGCATCCCATTAAATCCACGTCACACGCACGGTCGCCGGTTGTTGACCGATGTCCAGGGGGCGGTAAAGTCAAGCAAACAGTCACATCTCCGTGCGTGGCTTCCGGTCACCACTTCCTTCCATCGTTAATGACCTAGCCGTACTCGCGCCCCCTTCCCTATCTTGGCAGGTGGATAACACATGAGTATATGGAAAATTTTTTTTTTCATTTTCAGAAATTCCACAAAACCCTTGAAAACAAGTTCATTTCCTGCACGATCGACTTCAGATCGACTGCCACGAAACCACGTCACTTGGACTCCACCCCACCAGGAAGTGATTTAACGCACCATCGACCGAGTGACTGGTCAGTAAAAATTTTTTCCAAAATTTTGAAATATTTTATTTCCCACTATTTTTATATGAAACGGATCTTGCGCGAAATAAAAAAAGATTGTTAGACGTAATCTCGCCCTGTAGATGCTTTTGCGCGTCAGCCCCAGGAGTAGACAGCCTGTATAATATCCGTGATGCGGTACCTGGAATCAGTGTTTAGTCTGTTCTAACGTTGAGCTGCGGATCTCTATGAAGCCGCCTTTTCAAACGAAAATATTTAAATCCGAAGGAGTTAATAATAACCGAGGTTAAAACACGGTTGGTGGAGTTTGTATCTCCCAAAATTTTTTTTCTTCTTTTATATTTCTCTCATATTTTTTTTTCGCACTATTCCCAACCACCCTAATACCCATTCCACATAGACGTTACTCTTGTGTACTATCTCTGAACCGGATTCTCTAACGATGTCAGGGATGAAAGAGAACGTGATATTTTTGAAAAATCAAGTGAATTCAGTCCATTCTATTTTTTTTTTTCAATTCTACAAGACGTTCCAAGCACACCTGTCCAGAAACAGTAGCACCCTGTTCCCGAGGGACTTGGAACAGGCAGGGGGTCCCTTAATTATCCTGTCACGGTTTCTGCCCTCTCGAGGTTACACCTGCTTTACGAAGCACGCGTGTAACAACCAAGAGCTTATTTACGCAATTAGAAAAGCCCTACAGTCTCGTCAGACTATAGTACATTCTGATCGTTCATCTCGATATATCGAATTTTTTAAAATTTCTACGAATTTTTATTATAAAATTTCAAAAAATATACATTGACGCACAATATATATATATACATATATACATACTGGTTAAGCCAAGAATATATACCGCGTGATAGATTAAGGTAAATTTCCAAGTGTCTGAGAATAATATCGCAAATTTCAAAGAATTACTTTTTACTATTCCGTACTGTACTTATATACATATACTGTACGTATATTCATAAAATTTGCACACCCCATGCACAGGCATTTGTATATTATCAAGTTTAATAGCAGCTCGCATGGACTGAGAATTTACTATGTACGTAGTTATGTATGTATATAGCTATAAGAACCGCCAACGTATTTATGTACAGACTATTTATTACGACCGTCGTACCTTCTACGTATATCTATAGGTACGGTGTAAACTTCTAGTAGTTACCGTGCACGCCGAACATGCATTACCGTAAATAAGTAGAATTGCCTACACGGTACGTATGGAGTCATAGAAATTTCGTGATATCTCAATTTCAATAGATTCTTGAAGAAAACCGATTTTTTTTTTTTTTTTTTTTTTTAATCATTCAACCCTCGCGACTATATTTTTCGGAGCTCTTCTTCCCTTTCCTTCACTTAACCCCATTGAGAACTCGTGTGAATCGGGTCAGGGGTCTATCGACAATAAGAGACGAAAAAAAAGAGTGCACCAAATTTCACGTGTTTCGAGCAAAGACCGAAGAACCCCATCAATTGTCCTACGGAACAATTCGGAATCCCTTGTATTTTGCACGAGCAGGTTTCCCCGAGGATCCCCTTTTTCTCGAACCCTTATACAAAAAAATGTCCCGTCCCAAAGCAGATGCTGCGAGTGAGCCATCTCCGAGGGGTCTAGTTCTCGTAAGAGTGACGTCACGAAAAAACAGTCTATTCTCATTCTTTAGTCTCTCCACAAGACCGAAAGAGATATCGAAGGTGTTCGAATAGCCCATCGAGCCAGACGCAAAACTTCGAACGCGTACGTATGTACGTATGCACTGTGCACGACGTCGCCATTAGGAAGGTAGCTATTGTAAAAGGACTCATTCATAGACCACATTGTATTCAAAGCGTCCATTGTAATTCTATGAGAAGTCTGATTGGCCCTAAAATATAGACCTGTTCCTTTTACGTTTCCAGGACCAGTCTTGCCAACTGTATTTTCAGCCTGATATATATATATATATATATATATATATATACATACTAATACTATAGTAATACTATAGACTATCCAGTTCTGGATCTGCTTATATTATAATAGTCCTTTGACTTTGCACCATATAAACTGGCCTTAAGCACCCCCTCGCACCGTGCACAGTAGAATCGTATTACTGGCAGGCCGTGACGGTGATAATTAGCGAACGATTCTCGTCCGACGCCTTTGACTGGCAACTGGCACAAGGTTCCATTGTCGTAGTAAATATAGAGGAAAAGGACAGGAAGTCCCAAAGCGTAAAGTCAGACTGCAGTTATAGTAAACACGTGGGATTCTATGAACCAATAAAATATTACGTTTTGTTCTTTGCCCAGAGTAACACTAATTGGGTTAGGTCTGTAGGGGAACAAGCACAGGTTATATGGTACTGAGGACCTACAGTATAGAACTTACCAGTCCAAGTGACCAACTATGGATTATTGACTAGGGAAAATAAAATTTTAATACAAGGATCTTTGTATTGGAGAAGATTCTTGACTCATCAATAATACATTAGATTTTTAATCATCCTTGCAAGCGACCTTCGTATTCGTATACCTTAAGCTTGAGCCCTTTCAATGACCGCCTTGGTATAGCTACCACGTGTGTATACCCCCTGGACATATTAAGGATTCAGGTGTCTCCGTTTGTTAAGGACTCTGTAGGGTCTCGCAGGACTACGCCTCCGGAGTGGACACGAATTTTAAATGAAAATTCATCGATTCGGGGAAAGGGCTGCCGGGAAGGATCGCAGGACTTTTGAAAATCAAGATGTCAAGAGCGTGTAGTCCTACTTGAGATTCCGGTGGGAATCCTTTTACATGACAGCGGATACGAAACTTTTTTATTTTTTTTTTTTCAATTCATACTCCTTCGAACACGTGTTTCTCGCTTGGTGCGTAACTCTGGTATTGAGGATGATCGCGATTTTGGACAATCGGTCTATATTAATTTCATAGTAATTTATTCGTAGCGACTGACGGGTTAGCTTTTGGAGCTGTTGGCTTTTGGAGCTGTTGGCTTCTGGAGCAATACTAATGTTATTAGATGGAAGACATTTTTATGAATTATTCGAAGGCTGATTACGAGCTTCTTCGTTACTCGAGTGTCGCGTTAGTCCAATTCGTGGACAACGTGTACCCCGTGCATTTGTGTTTGGTGTGTTGAGACTGTAAAATCGTGAGAGTAAAATTTGGAAAATAAAAATTGTAAAAATAAAAAATTTCTAAAATTTGTGAGAAAAAATCTCCGAAAGTCCATGGAGTCTGTGACGAAGCTGAGAGATCCTAGAAGCAATCGGCAAAGCTCCTCGCGGGGGACTAATTGTCATTCGCAATGCGTGTTGCTACGTTCTCGGCGGATACAGCGCCATCTTTGTTTTCGATTGCCGAAACGAATGCCGCTAATCAATTATTCCTCGCGTACAACACGCCTTTCGAAGACGTGAGCCTCGACTACGCATTGGCCGCGACCCGAGCTAATGTCTAAATCCATACTAACGAGTCGTAGCGTTATATATACTGTATATATATATTTATATATATAGCCAGTATATAACTACCATAGTACTAACACGAAACTGTAATTGACAATGAGCGTCCATTGGAATACATACGACCAATTTGGTAGCAGTCGCCAGATACCAAACCACTATAGCCAAGTAGGCATTGAATGTGATACGAAAATACACGACAGTGGCGGATAAGAATTGCGCGTCGCTCATACGAATGTTCACACTTTGTTTATTATCGGAAGTCTTCCTGGAAGTAGCCTCCTTATACCAAGCCGAAGGAGTTTGCACTGCAAAGAGAAGCGTTGCTGCACCCTGTGGTCATTATACTTGCCAGCAATGCGAATATGCAGATTGCAGCTACTGGTTTCTGTAGTCACGTTTCGGAGCTAACGGGTGTCCCCAGGTAGAAGTCGTGTTCCACATGTAAATCTTAAACCCTTTGATCGATGCGAGCCTGGCGGATAAACTTGGAACTTGGTGTAAAATAGTTGCTTATTTCACTGAAGATTCAAATGGACGCTGGTCCTTCGTTGAATTAAAACTGTTTGGAATTCCGTATAGTCATTCCTCCGGGACACCCTCGAGATAAAGAACGGTCTGGCCCGTAGCTGAAGATCCCCAGAACGCTGCGAGACTCGCTAACATCTTCGTGTTTCCGGCGATTGTACTCTGCCTTTGGTGGACTCTTGTCGAGGACGAAGAGATATTTTTTTTCTCGAGGGAAAAAATAGGCGGGATAATCAAACGGAAGGATGAGCACCGTTGACAGGTATTGACGAATTTATTAGGAGTGATCAGTAGAATATATATCAATAATATGAAAAAAAAGGTATTTTTTCGACTCGCGGTCAGAAGGCGACTCCAGCTGCCGATTCGGATAACATTTCGCTCTCTGGACCCTTCGAGTCGCCAGGCTGCTCAGAAGCTAGGCTCCCGGGTTGATTCGAACGGTTACGCCATTGCACTCGGAAATATTTTTTATTGTTGAGTTGAGGTCGAGGTGCTCGAATCTGCCGTGGAGAGATAGGCTCGACGTACCCAGTTGCCCGGCAGAGGAGGAGCACCCGACGGAGACGTCTCGACGGACGGGTGGAGGTCCGGGCGGAGATAAAGTTTTGATAGGGTTGAGGGCAGGGGAGGTGACCCCTGACCCGAGCTAAGGATGTGATGCCCGGCTGTCGCCCGGTGCCCTGGGGAAGCGGCCGTACAGGATCTCCAAGAGTTGCGTACCGATTCGCTTAGGAATGCTCTCGATTTAGTTTAAAGGGACGACTCCAGGGAAATGATAGTTATCGGCTATAAGGATCTCGACCAATCGGAACGATTAGTTTTCAAACATTACTATTGCCAATTGACTGCTTTAGAGCAGTCTGTCTTGGGACACCGACCGGGGGGTGCCTCGTGCTGCCTCGTGCTGCCTCGCGCTCTCGGGTTGTTTGTTGATACTTTTTCTAGCCGTGTTTCCTATACGGTATAGGAAGTTCCCGCTCGCGTGATTCTCGCAATATTCCGAAAATCCTTATAGATTTTCTGCGTGTCTTTCGGAAGTGCAGTGCTGTGCTAAAGTGCAGTGCCCACCCGAGTGTCCCCTGGATGCAGTTCTCGGCCTTCACGGATCAGCTGAACCAGCTCCGGTGAGGATTCCCAATTTTATTAATTGGTGGAGGGATTTCGGTTTTACAGTTCCGTTTCGATCTGTTACGTTCTCGATCAGCTGCTCTCTGTTTCTGTCACGATTTACCTGACGCTTACTCCAATCCTCTCTACCTTAACCTAGCATTACATATATATACACAGACTTAAGGAATGTCTCGTAGAGTCTTAAATAACGCAATTTTCAGGATTCACCCTTGTAAATTAGCATAGTCGTATTTCACACTGGTGGGAAACGCCTCGGACGTCAAGTCAGGACAATTTATACACCTATACGTATCCGTTCTTGGATTTTTCTTACACCCGGTATACACTACGAGCCGTCCCTGACTACCGTCACAAATCATTCCGAATGAATTATCATTGTAAGCACAGTATGTCAGACCAGTAGGTGGATTCTTGGCAATGCAACTTTTACTCCAGTCTAGAAATTAGGCGTATGACTACAACCGCATTGTGAACGCACCCGTATACTCTATCCGATATAGAATTATCTATGGTATATACATATGCATACATGCATACACACAATATACCATATCGTACAATCATGAACAACCCACGACATTATATTTCTCATCCATAGATATTTTCTAGCGATATATTTAAATTTTTAAAATATTTTTCTCACCAACAATATTACCTACGACCATCCACGAGAGTCATGAAGATACGTAACCATGAATACCTCGTGATCTGTAGTTCAAGTACCTAGAATCGAGTTCATGCCGCACCTATTACTTCGAACTAACCTCCTTGTGAACCTTCGAGGTTCGTAACGGTTTTGCAAGACTCAAGGTAGATACGAAGCTCACTCGTACGATTCACGATTTCTCTCGAATCGGCCGACTCGATCGACCCGACCCCCTCCGCCCCTTTCAACATCTCCCCCTCGACCACCCACATTACTTATGCAGTCTATGGCTACCACGAAGAACATTACTGCACGAGCGTTCGAGTCTTCGTGCGATTCATTTTTCCAAGATTCAAGGGTTGCGATA
Organism: Cephus cinctus; assembly: GCF_000341935.2. Classification (NCBI taxonomy): domain Eukaryota; kingdom Metazoa; phylum Arthropoda; class Insecta; order Hymenoptera; family Cephidae; genus Cephus; species Cephus cinctus. Next base: position 87,222 of record NW_014333566.1, read on the forward strand.
GCTGCGCCATCTGGATATCGGAGGTCGGTCAAGAAGGATGTTATTCTATTCAAATTAATGGGTACTTAGTGGTACCAATGACGATTGATTTTCATTTTTATTTTGACCAGGGTAATCATTATTCAAAATTCGACAGTAACGACGTAGGTGTTAACTGAAATGTTCAGTTTCTTCTTACGTAACAATAATGATTAATATAGAATGATGAATCGAAGTGTCACGAGTTTCTATGGCGACTATTGGTGCACGTTGAGACTTCAGATGATTTTACTGATACCGGCCCAGTTGATAACAAGTATTATGATCGATTGTCATTGTCTGTTTTGATAGAGATTTTGATTAGTCTTGTGAAATTTTATATTAATAAATAATATGTGGATTGAGAAAATTTTTTTTATTATGGAATAAAAGGTGAGTCTGGTTATAGGCTTGGTTTAAATAACTTATGGGAATCTTGTGGTACCGGAGAAGGCGGTCTTCTATGGGGGTTTGTGGGCGGTATATATATACATACATAAGCACAGAGCACGTGGCATTCGGATCATCGTAAATATCGGGATTTATTACGATTGATTCACAAGTTCAACTTGTACGAGGACTCGCGGTAAGCTGTGTGAAACAGATATGTGCTCCGCGTGTAAGATGTATGGACAGAGTATAATTCGAAGGAAAAGAAAAAAATAATTATTGGACTTTACAAGCCGACTAGAATTCCTTGTATTAGAAGTCGCGACGATAAATCAACCGAATTGGATATTGTCAAACATTTGCAGCAAGATTAAGCTCAGTTCACTCGTAAATTTTCTCATTGAATTGGTCACGACAGTGAATGGCCTAGTAGCCGACGAAATCGGTGAGATTAAATATAACACTTTTATGATGTGAAGAAATTCGTTGGAAACTTAAAGAAAGATGGCCGCCACTCGAGTGGAAGGTATACTAGGTAAAAATAAAAGACGAGATGTCAAAAGAGAGAAGAAGGAAAAAAAATGGTGTTATTTTTTACTGAGAACAAAAAAAAAGAACGAACCGTGATAACGATGAAAAGTAAGTGGAACGTTACGAATCCAGCTTGGATGCTGGCTAACGAGCAACAAGATCTTCGAAACAAAACACACGAGAGTGGATGAGGGTACAAAATTGTAGACGGAACGGAAAGTGTAAAAAAATTTTTTCTTCGTGTTCGAATTTTTATTTTTTTATTTTTTCGTTTTGATATCACATCTTTGTCGCAAGCTACAAGTAATAAGGGTGGGTAGGCGATACCATGCTTTTGAGATTCTCCACTCGATTACCATCTCCGACACCCATGGGTCAAGTAGGATAAAGGCAAAAAAAAGAATAAAGTGGTTTCCCTTTGATCTTCAGTAACCTCACGAAGGACTCGCGTGGCTACGAATCCTCACTTATCACAGGCCAAAGATAAATTCCTTCCGACGGCGGGATAAACTCACGACGATTAGAATCCGAGACGATGGAAAGAAGGGGGGCGGGCGGGGGGATGTCCCACAGTCAGTCTTGCATTATTTCGGTATCGCTTGGCTATATCGGCTGGGCTGTATTTGTCAGCGCCACTTTGGTGTAACATATCATTTCCTGGGATAGTCGCGCATGCGCACTCTTTCATTAATCCTGCGCATACGTTGCGTCAGATCCTGTTGATTGCGATTAATCTTCGAGCTTCGGGACGCCCTTAGCGACTGGGAGACGCATCGTCCCGAAGCACTACGAAAGGATTGGATCTTAAATTTCTAGATCGTCGTTACAAAAAATCCCACGAGATCAATCAGAGCCCACATACTCGAACCGGAAGTCAGCGTGACGTAATCGATCCACGCACGTGTCATCGATCGAGCAAAATTCATCGGACAAGAAAAATCGACGGGTACGACGTAAAATATTGTTCGCTCTTGAGTAAAGCTCGTTCCTTTCGCTAAAGGGGAAAACGAGGCGTCACGCGCCATCTTTTAATGATGATGAATTTACTCGACGTCAAGAAAAGAAAGCAAAAAAACGCGAAGAGGGTGGCGGGAGGGAATATGAGGGGAAAAGAAAAAAAAAGAATTCTCAACATGCAGGAATGCACTACTGTTTTGACAAGGTGCGTTAAGCACAGTCTTAAGTAGGTGCATCATGCACATATGTGCATCCCTATGGTAGAGGGTTGGCAAGTATATATATATATATATATTCCCAAATAAAACACAGCAGCCACGTATCAAAGTATCTATATGTATGCACATGCGTAAAACGTAACGTACAGCTGTCCCCGGATGTGGCGACACGATCAGTTCGGTAAGCGGAAGTAACGTTAATATATTTACAATCGAAGCGCGATTCGTGCGTGTCGTCTTATATGAGCCTGTCGTGTTATGTGTATATACACACATGAATGTATCCCGAAGTATGTGATTGAACTTAGACCCACGCGTCAACGGATTAGATCAGAATGGAATATTAATGTTTACACCTATCTTTAGCAAAGTTGCGTTTACGTCGACTTCCTGCGAGCTACGTCTATGCCGAATGCCGTGAACGATTGAATAATTTTGAAAAATGAGCCCAGAGACGATAACGGATTACAAGCAATATATATTTTCTTGTATGTCGATTGAAGTGACGTATTGAAAAAATTATTTCCGGGTTATATTTAAAAAAAAAAACTCGAGTATCTTCGAACCAGCATATCGCCCGCTGATACCATGGCTGTACTTATTTCCGGTATCGGTTAAGGACCTAGTCTAAATTGCCAACTGTTCTTAATTGCAGGTGTCGATAATTGACTTTCGTTGTCACGGCTCTCGCTTGATTAACTATGCTAGACGCATACTTGACCAATGCAGTTAGACAATGGCCAACGTATATAACAGTAGCAGTGTAGTACTCCCGATCGTTTAGCTACTTTGTAAGACAACAGTTAGAATTCCTAGGGGATTTGAACGTGCCCTTATCTGTGCCGAGGTTTACTGTTAATCGTCTTAATAATATCAACAATTTTTTAAGCAAAACAGGTAATCGGATCTCCCCTTTGAATATTACGCACCCCACGTCCGATATTCACGTAGTGGTCGGCTTCATGCGACCGGTCGAGAATCCCTTGGCTAATGCAACGTTACACGACACGATAATGGTGGTATTATGGTTATCCCGTGGTAACCGACGCGATCATGGTATTACCGTGATTGCCAGTTAGCATAATGACTGTCACTAGGAACGTCCAGTGCTTGAGTGAAACGTGTGCTTATTCGTAATGCGAGGTCAATGGCCGCAGGGAGGTTAACAAATTTTTGAAAAAATCATTCAATATTATTGAACTTTAAGAAATAGCGATGATAAGTGGAATCTTGGTTAATTGAAAATATAAAATCTTACTCAGGTCGATTTAATTGGCGCGAGGGAATCTTCGTACGTACAGGGTGGCTAATGAAAAAAAAAAATTTAGATACATCAAAGCCGAATATTCGCATCTTTCGCGAATTACTATGAAGGATTTTTACTGATTAACGCAAGCATATTGTACCTTGTTAACGAGGTATATGTGTATATATGTCTAAAGGAATTCAAGTACAGCGTTCCTATCCCAAAGGAGAATTTCGCACGAGCATAGATTGAACGATGGACCACTCGAGATAAATAAACGGCACTGTGGATGCTGGAACGTATTGGATTATGCGGGTCGAGAGTATGGATTAATAGAGAGCGGGTAGGAATAAAATGTGAAGAGTGCGATAACGGCATATTGATAACGTCAATGCGTGGCTTAGTGGAAATCCTCGTACCAAGAGTGTACGATGTAATTTCCGGTAAGCAGAGGCCCGTGACGTAGGTCTGGACTCTTTCTAAACTTTGATAAATTTATAGGAAACATATGTACCGTATAGATATACATTAGCGTTAAGGGTTTATAATGGACTGGATTTCCCGTGTTAGGTAAACGATAATCTTTTTTTTTTTTATTTCCTTATTTAATATACGTATACAGTATAATCTTTTGATAAAGAACAGCAATGTCCAGGACGCGTGTTGGCCACGTGTTAACGTGGGGTCACGCGTGCAACGTGCACTATGCTGGTAGATAGTTATTGTTTATGTTGCACGTGTCAACACGGTGCACGTGGTTACCCATCTATACGTCTGTTCCGGTCTAAACATAATCGTGGTAACATGACAGATCGAAAGCATCGCGTATCACGTATGACATGTATAGATGAAAATTTAATAAAAATTAAATTTTGAACAATTTTTTATCGAATTCAATTTTTCATTAAAATTTGTTATCTGGAGTCGTAAAAGACCTGTTAAAGAGCCTTCTATAAAGTTTGCCGAGTTTTTAGGCATTGTCCTTATACAGGGTAGCACGTACGCACGGGCCGCGTACAAGTACGAGGATAGGCATAGCACACGCACGTGCTGTTATTATATTTTGTCGACCGTGCCAGATGCCCACCCTTACGTTACTTCTGGTTTCATATTCCGACGTTATGAGTTGTATTTTTGGACGGTCGGGCTTTACGAATGCGCCACGCGAGATGGCCGCGACGCGACGTAAACGTCGAGGTGAAGGGTTAAAGAAATTCGTGACCGAGCGTGATACGAGCCACGAAATTATGTAACGTAACCTTAAAAAAACTGGAAAAAAAAGGTTTGAGAGTTGAGAGGAAGAAAATTTTTTTAAATTGACGGAATAAAAGAATTTTGAAAAAATAGAATTTTTATAAATTTTTTTTTTCGTTTTTTTCATTTCCGTACAAATTTCAGGACACGTGCGAGAAACGTCAATTTGCTTAAACAGCTGGTAGAGTGACGTGCTTCTATTAATTGGATGACAAATTGTAACCGGTTGTGAACCGGTTGCCAACAGGAGCAAATCACAGGACTGGCAACCTGGCAGCACCGAACGGAATGGGTTGTCTGAGGTGCTTGAGGATCTTCCTATTAATTATCTATGATTAAACCGTGAGTTATAAACCTGTAATAGATAGAAGGTGACGTAAGATTTTTTTTTTTCATGGATACCCACGGGCGATCCGATAATTGATTTAATCGTGTATTCATCAGTACGTTAAACTTGTCAGAAAGAAATCTTTAAGATCGGATAGATATGGGTGTACACTTACATTAGATTTGAATTACGGATCCTTTCACGTCGACCTGCACCTGCTTTCTAATGCGTCTCTTAAACCTTACTCCTCGTAAACATACTTAAAAGCTTGGAATTTCGATCTAGTTTTTCCGAGACGGTACTACTAGTTTATACGACTATAATTATACTATAGTAGTACTAAAGAGGACGATAGTAATTCGAATTCTAATCCGACGCCAGTTATGCGCGACGGGATCGAAAAACACGCGTGGAAAACAGCCATTCGAGGATGCTCGCTGAGATTAAAATATCAAACAAATGTCCCTAGATTTCTGTTACCTTACGAGGTTGCTAGGGAAACTGACGTAAGTAACAAGCGCGTATAGGGAATTGATCGTAAGATTGAACGGCGATAGGAAAATTTTTTTTTCTGGAATAAGTAAATAAGGTAAATCGGCATTTTTATGTGAAACGAATTTTAGCGAACGGAATACTTCCGTCTGTTTAATGTTACACAACCCAAGGTTAACTTCGCATTTATTTCCATTGGGCATTAAGAGGCTGGGGATCTTGTGATGTTTATAAAAGAGAGCAAAGAACCGATTATTGATAGCAATAATAAGCAAAACGGTTCAGCCGTTTACGCTGCTGAATTCTCTCATGTTTCCATACGGTCGTTGGGTATTGGATTCCTGTCGCTCCTTGAAAATTCCTTTAAGACTGCAAATAACAACATGGTCTGACCACCGCGGTGGCTATTGGCCGGGGTGAATTTACGAGAGCTTGTTCAGGCCGTACAAAAGGAAGCAGGGGAAGTTAAGAAGGGGTAAGTCCCAAAAATAGATGACGGATTTAGATCGTGGGTCTGAAGGCGTGAGGAAAATTATGCCTGGCATTAATGCCCATTTTGACTGTGATAATTAGCCCGAGGCTAAAGGCGAGTCCCGAATAAGATATTCTTCCGGTTCAAATAATTTACCAAACGCATTACTGTCTTTTATTGAAAATATTATTTAACGTCGCTCGGGACACGTGAGTAAAAATCGCGATCGTCAGATGGTCCATGGAGGAAGATGATACGAAGAGATTTCGGTGCGACCCCAGGCTAATATCTTGGCTCGTTAGCCACGTCGAAATTCTACGGGTTCGGGAAGACGCTCTAATCAGCCACCCAGCTCGGCCAAAGAACCACTTAGACTAAGATACATTTAGATACCTTACTGTCGACTCTGTCCTCACTCGACAGCCTTCGCGATTAATCACCAAAGTTCATTTACCTTATCAGCCTGTTTTCCCACCTAGAACAGCGTGACGGCGTTACCGATTGTTTTCACTCCTTCGAATCGTCTTCCCGATTCTCGAACCCCGGTGGAAAGAAGTCATTGAACCAAGGATCGTGAGGATCGCACCGGAAGTAACAATCAGCGACTTATTACGGGAGGGTTAGGAGACAGTGAGTAATCGGCAATTAAACGGCCAAAGTTACAATCCAGACGCTTAGCCTCCACGCAGTGGACGTCGGTGAAGAGCAGCGAACGCTGGTAATCGTAGAGAGAGCAACCGGGGTCGTTAGTGTATAGCCTCGTTCCTGCCCGTTATTACTAATTGCTAGGAAGTCCAGGAAGTCCCTCGCCGGCCACACTTAGTAGTGGCTAGGGAATTGGCACAAAAGAAAAGATATATGCAAGCGTAAAAAAAAAGTGCGCAAAAAAAATATTTTGCATCGTGCAGAAATTGCCGAGCGTGTTGCGAATGTTAAATGCCATGGAACGGAAACGGTCGGATCCATATAAAGGAAAGTCGGCGTGACGTAACGCCGCGTTACTGCGAATCATAATGTTTTTACCTAAAAATGGCAAATCTTTAATTGAATATATTTTTCTATTTGCGCTTTAATGAATATCAAATTAATTTCTTATTTTGCCACGAAGGGGATTAATGGCAGTGTTTTCAGCGGGAGGAACGATCGTAACTCAACTTGGCGGAAACTCGTATCACGTGGAAGCAAGTACATTAGAGAGAGAGTCGATAAATTCGCAAGAGAGGGCTTGTTGTTTATCGAGCGTTCAATATATATCGGTGCTAATTTACGAGCCGCTGCTAATTTGGCGCTTCGGTTGAAGATTTCTTCGCGAAAATGACGCCTTCGTGCCAAAACCAATAAATACACGGTGTTTCCCTACTCCCTCCGTGTTCCGCTACTCGGACGCGCATCTTCGCGCGTTCACGCGCCTCCCACTGACTTTTTCCTGCCGGTGCGAATCTGGCGTGTCACAATGGTCCACCGCCTACTTGTGTATTCGCGGATAAAACTCCCACTGAATATTCATGGTCCATTTGCCAAAGTCAATCTCGAGCCGTAGCTGAGTGAGTAAAAAATGAAAAATGAAGATGCACCAAAATAATTTCTTGGCTGCGTTCGTCTGCACTTTGGAAAAATTTATTTCGCACGTTTCAAAAATCTCGATCGATTTACATACCGCGAATAATAATATTGTCCCAGACTGTTATCGCGCTCTCTGCCAACCTTGTCTGTTTGTCCTCACAATATTTGCGAGATCGAGTGTACGACTCCCTATGTATACACGGAATAATGGATGCTGGATTGATGCTGCGCCAATACAAAAAAAAATAATGAGATTAAAATATTATTGCACATGTGCTCCCTTCAATTCGCGCTGTTCTGGTAGATCAGAGGAGCAAAAGAGGAAAATCTTTGTGAAGTAATGTTATGGATGCTGCGCACAATTATGCGCGCGGTACCAAAAATCTCTGAGGAGTCACGCCTGATCACGCGGGTCGAGATCTAGAACGATCCGACAGTGATCCATAGATCATTTTCAAGTCCCCGATAGTCGTGATTGTCATTATTTTAATTTATTGCCTGTCTTTAATACCATACGTACTACATCTGTCCCTCCTATATACATATATATATCGAATCAAACAAATAGGTGTCTATAGTTATCTGTCTAAGTAGAGTATGAATTGATTAGCCACCTATGATTTATTGGCGCCGGTAGTTCCTGTAATCATCTCAGGATCGTTTCCAGTTAGTGATAACGACGTACGTATATATACGTATACATATATCCGCCTTGCGTTATAAAATCTTCAATAAGGATCCTCATGCCCGCCTTCAGCTTGACTCTTAGTTCATCCCATTCGTACTGACTTGAGATGCTGACCTACCCAAGGGTGCTTCGCTCTGCTATCTGACCAGGTGCTCTTACGGCCTCCAGGATGATCATGATGACCTGACTATGACGTCATGCCTTTTGGTATACCCGGTTGGTGGACTGTCCCCATCTTGTCGTATCTCATCCTGCACTTCCTTATCCTGCTAGGTATTTCTCCTAGCCTGTGAACTTATTCTTCTTTTGCTATATGCAGTGTGCCCCTCATCCGATTCTCTCTACTCCCTCAACTGCCTCTAGTACTAAGGACCCTAATCTTGTGACCGAAGTAATCTAGGTTCAAATCCTGATCAGGGCAATGCCTACGTGTCGCAGTGTCACGGACGCATTGTCCGATAGAGAAAATTTTTTTACGTGCACGTAATGCGTGCTTGAAAAATTTTTCTTCGGAGCTACGTCTATTCGAACTCACTAAACAAATTGACTATTACTTCGACCATAGATAACACTGTGGGAACATAAATTCATTAAGAAGAAAGGTCTATCGGTCGATTCCCAAGACAGGAATCTCTGGTATTCCTGGCCCCGGAGTCCCTAGGGAGCGATATAAAGCACGTTGACTTCCCCAAGAAAAATCCAAAGTCTCTAGCTTGACTATACCCTTCCTTTGCGATATTCCTAATCGTCTCGAAAATTAAGGTTCCTTCGTAATAACTTTCGAAGAATTCATGAGCTAATTCGTATAGTACACTATAGGGTAGAAATCAAGGTATTAAAATATAATAATAATATACCAATTTTTTTTTTTGAAATAAATGATCCAGCTTACAGGATCGTGATCATCGATTCCCTGGTTCTTAGACAGGAGTCAAGTTGTATCAACCAAGATATTTTTATCCGTGGCACAAGGCTTCGTGCTTACCTTTTCGAAGCTGTCTAAACCGACGGAAAACATATAAATCAGTCGCGAGCAAGGCTGGGGTTAAACGCTGCTTTAATACTTATTTCTGAACTACTTATCTTTCTTCTAATATATCTTCGACGCGTGCTAACGTATCCCGAAGGTTAAAGGGCTTTTCACACTGATAGCTACTCCAGCACTCCAGTGCCTATACCAAATGGCAAAGAGATAATAGAAAACGCGTGGTTCGTTAAGCCTCGATTTTTCGATGTTCGCGAAAATCGTTGATGCGGGTATTAAAAAAAATGAAAATATCTTAACAAACAATGAGTGAGAGGGAGAGAGAGAGAGAGAGATGCCCGCGAATTTATTGGCTTGCGTGTTGGAAACTGGTGGTGGTGCTTGTTAAGCCGCCTTTGCTGTACGGCTCGAGCCAGATACCTTTATCATCGACAATAAATTTCGGCAACTGGGATAGACCCTTGGTAATTGGCAATATTTTACAGGCTGGCAAAAGGGATTTTGTTACATCGACAAGATCCACTGGCAGGGCGCATCCCTACGAGAATATTCATCAGAGCGACAAATAACAAAATTGCCAATATCGTTACAAAAAGACCTAACGGCTTAATCAATACGGTGATAAAAAAATTATTATAAAAAATTTATATAAAAAAATAATACAAACAATACAAGTCAACCCTGATACCGTAATACATATTTATTTTTGTATCTACGCCAATGCGTGCACCTGTACCAGGAGAACGATAAATATGAATTTGACAGGTTGGTAGGTCTGGATTAGAAAAAGTTGCAATTATTTATGCGAGCAATTCGCGCCCAGAATCTCCCAGCAGACGCCAGTGGCTTTAAGGCTAATTCTATTCCAGCGACTAGGATCGCACTTTGAGAATTCCCGGTAAGGATACGAGTTATTTCATAGCTTTATACATCACTTGTATATTCGTAGTATTACGACGGTGATAAGTCTAGTGCTGTTGTTATATTGATATAATAGCATGAGATTCTCAAGTGACTTCCGGTCGGTAGTAGACTTTTGCCGCGTGATGCTAATATTTTTAAATATCACAAGCAACTTTTACGAATACTCGTATACGGGTATCGGTGCATACGACTGCAGCAGGATCTACCGGATGCATTTCTGGAGATGGCGCGTAAAAGATTCATTTCTTCCTCCGTGTCCCGGGCGACGGCATAATACAGGAATACCAACAAACACAAGAGAGAGAAGAAAAGATGGCGGCTCAATAAACGCTCGATGAGCTACGAGCGTCGTTCCGACCCTTTTGCTGTATACGCATTAAACCTCGTGTTTTGTCGCGCCGGAAGACAGTATACCTCAGGTTGGCTTTTACATGTGAATTTTCTATAATCGCGTAAGGATCCTTAACACTGGACGATATTGATCGTACTGTCTCTGGACGCTCGTGCTTTTACGTTTAGGCAATTAAAAATAACGCGACTGTAACGCAGGAAGATGCTGCGTGGACGGAAACGAGACTCTCCTAGACTAGTCTCGAAAATAGACGGTTTTTCTATAGGAAACGACATAACCCTCTCGCTACTATTCCTATACCGAAATAGTCGACCGAATACGTCGTTGTAAATCAAACAATTATTGTTCTTGCGGGATTCATGTGGGCGACGGTTAATCACCGGGTGTCTAAAGCGACGCCACTGAATGACAGTTGGGAAAACAATTTGCTTTATAATATATACGAATATATGTATTGTAATGATTTTTTTTTCTATTTGGGAGAGCATTATTATTATTTTTTTTTTAGTAACGTGACGACTTTAAGTACTGGGATCAGAATCCATTGACGTTATTTAATTTAATTATCCTTTTGGCAGGATCGTTGCTTTAATGATTCGGGATCCTTAACGAGCATCTTCCTTTTTTCTTGCGTTACAAAAGGTCCTGCGATATTAGGCGACTCGGAATGTTGTCTGAGAATTACTTTGATCGAGCCATAACTTAAAGGCAGTTTACATTTTAATGTGCGATAATGTAGGGTATCGCATACGACTAACTTTAGAAAGAGGTCTTAAATCCTTGGTATCAATGGACCGTCGTAAGAGTTTAGAGATTAGGTTAAATGTCAGTTTTTTTTTTCTATTATTGTTAAAAAGGATTTTGTTCGAGATTCCATTAAATTAGATATCGTGTCAATTTATTACCGATAAGAAATGTTCAATATATAATAATAATGACTCTCGTTGCTCGTTATGTTCAAGAAACATACCTATCTGTGATTGGTATGCGCATAACTGATAGATTCAGGTATAAATCTGCTGATAAGACAAATTGAAAGTTTTATCAGTTGCACCGATGAATGGACATGAGATTGCAGAGGCTTTAAGTTGAGCCGCCAAACCGGTAGTCGGATTCGATTCGCAAATCGCCCACACTGACTTCTCACGCGATCGTGAAATTTTGTTTTCTTTATAAAAAAAATAAGAAGTGGATATAAAAGACTTGAGAGAAGAAACAAAAATCGATACCGAAACTGCTTATAATTAATACCTAAATCTTATATGGTAAACCTTGAGCTTTCTAGTCCTCTTTCAGAACCACTCTGAAGACATTTAACAGGTTCTAATGAACATCTCCAATTGGATGTGTCGAATCGAAGTTGAAAATAAAAGTAAAAGGACAATTTATGCGAAGAACGTGGCTTCGGCTTGTTCACCCAGTGAACTGGTTCTCCTCTCTCTCTCTCTCTCTCTCTCTCTCTCTCTCTGTGTGCTCGCAGTCCCTTCTCCGACAGTTGCCATAAATTATTTAGTCCTTAGAGACACTCCTGGTTGCCTCGCAGGATTAAAGGAAACGTGACTCAACGAGGTCTAGTAACGACGTCGTAAATGTTCATACAGTTGATAAGATCTATCAGAATTTTCTTTTTTGTTTTTCTTAAACCTTGTATATACACGTATACATGGAAATCGAGTACGGCGATCTTCGTACGTCCATGACTCTACATAGTCTATGGTTAAATTGTTAAAGGATTCTTAAGAAATCTTCCATGTCGTCAATTGGATTCTGTTCCAACGTCTCCTCGCGATTTCTTGGCAGTTGGTTCCGACTGGGCGTGGAAATTGGCCGAGGATCGCCGTCGTCGTTAGCGAAGACCAACCCTCTCTCAGGCAACAGACGAACCACGAAATTGTTTCGCCAGAATCGACGCCAGCGTCGTCCATGTAACCTGAGGGATGACCGGTAAACTTTAAGTGGAAAAATTTTTGGACTTTTTCCAAAAAATGTCAATGCGCATAGAGATATGAAAGATTTTCTAATTTTTTGTAGGGGTTGTCGATACAATTGAGAATCCTATTGAAATTCATTAGTACCTGTTGATATACCTTCCTAGTGTAATTAACCATCCCCAGTAAGCTACCAGAGTCAAAGAGCAGGTGGGCAACATGGCTACTATCATCCAGGGTATCTCGTACAGTCCTGACTCCAAGATCATCCTCAGGGCCAATGCACATACGTAACATGAAAATAGTGCCAGGGGCGTTGTTACCATTAGATAAATTATATCCAGTAGCATCTATTAATTTGAAATTAATTAATTACGTAATATAATAAATAATATTAATAGAAAAATTTACCTGCCGCGTTGCTATGACAGTTCTAAACCAGATGATGACACTTCGCAAGATACTGTGTCTGGGTACTCTTTTGGTAGCATATCTATGTCCGCAGAGTTCGCATCTACTGTGTCCAGATTCCGTCAGCCACCTTTCCAAGCATTCGGCATGCACGAGACCCACGGTACCGCGACAGCTGGAATTTCATAGAAATGCTGCCTTTAGAAAAATTCTTAATACCTCGTGACTTTTTCCTAGGTACAAAATGTGGATGTTGGACTTATGTATCTATGTACATTCTCGCAAGATGCGCGACGGTGTGTTAACGCGTGACGACAACTCGTGCGTTTCTTGCGAGTGACTTTCATTGAGTATAACCCTTAAGGTTGCTAAGTGGTCGAGTAGCGATATTTATTTCTTATTTTTTTTTTCTTTCTCGACTCTGCCTATGCTCCTTGCGGAAAAATGGCGGGTAGAGAGTCGTGTGATGGATGAGGTTCGATGACAGTGATTGCTCGGCTCGACCGGTTTTCTTAAGGAATCTTAAGGAGCGCGTGAGTTCTTGTCGCTCGCGTTGTGGATTCCTTGGAATCGATTGATTTATGCGACTTCCTAGATTGCAATGGTTAACGATGCTTACTTGCATGCTGATATCAATGGACCCAGATAAGCGTAGGTTGACAGGGTCGACATTTGACTGTCCACTGAACGGGCTGTTTGATTCTGCCATTCCCAAATTGGCGGTGAATTCGTTAAGGGTGGAAATCCGCCCATATGACAGATACGACATATGTCGCCTATAGAAGCGCCCGAGGAATCTGAAAAAAAAAAATTTTGGTTATTAAAATCGAAATGAGAATTCGAATTTTTTTTACCATCTTCGTCAGATTTATTTTGAAATTTTTCATTTGATATTTTTGGAACTACGGCATCGTGGAGACTTTGCCAGGATTCCTTGGATGCTGGAGATTTTTTATTTATCTTCTTACGAACCTGTCTGGAGCTCGATGACCTCCTGACACCACCCACCCTGTCTACTAATTAATTATTTTTTTTTGGATTCGATATGTCAATTGGTAATTTTGCATTCTAACCTGTACCGATTGCCTCGCCGTCATTGATGGTTTGCGCGGAATTTGACATGAAAAATTAATACGTCAAAAACATTGTTAAGTTTTTCCAAAATTTTTAAAGATTTTCCGAATTAAGTATACGGTTGGATTTTTTTTTTTATTTAATTCCTACGAAATTCAATATTCTCGTCGATCTTACGAAATTTCCTGCGCCGCCTTTGCCGGTGCAGCTTAGATGACGCTTTCGTTTCCGGATGTGGTCAGTTCCGGAAATGTCGCGTTCGCTCGATTTTTCATGAAAACTCATACTTGGCACGATTCGCATACACGTGGGTGGGAATCTTTGACGCAATCAACCAAGTACTACAAGCTGGACGGACGTTTCACGGAGTTCCTTTAATATTTCCGCAATCCGGTGTATTTCAGAAGCGGTTTCCGGCGAGGGTCTTACCGTGCAGATTAATTCATCCCCGTGTGTTTATTATTAGAGTCAGATTCATGAAGGGACGCTTTATCGAGTCGGATACTTCTATAACGAGCAGCAAGAATTTCAGAAAGCAGCTGCGTCTATTAGAATCCTTGAGGTAGATTTACATTAAATAAGGATTACAAATAAATTCTCGAAAAACGTTTCTAGCCTAATAGCCTCATATGGACAACGACTAAAAAAAAAAGTTTAACCTCAAAAAATGTCTATGTAAAAATTTTATATTTTCAAAAATCCTCGCGAAAATTATAACTGGAACGAAAAATCCGTACACGCGAATCAGAGTAGAAGGCAGGTGCCAAGTGCGTGAATTTCGCATCGCGCAACCGGCGACCGTTTCTCGTTGCTATTTCTGCCAGGTGGCCAGCACTAACCGACGCCATTTTACACTCGACGTTTTGGGTTCAAGATTAATTAAACGCGTCTGGAAATAGTGAGGGAGCAGGCACGATCCGCGGTACGCCAGCTACACGCGAAGTTAATCTTCGCGTATCTAAAACAGGAGCAAAAAGTAGAAAATGCTTTAGATCACGACGTTAGTGCGGTTAGAACTCGAAAATAATACGAAGATTTGAAAAATTTCATCGATACCCGATGATAATCGATAATATCGATAAATCAATAATATTTATACCCCATTAATGACTGTTATCAATATCCATAAAACTGTTCGATAATGGCACCAAAATATGGATCACTGATATAATAATTAACGATGACGTCAGTGAATAATTTTTTTTAATTACCAATCAATAATACTCGATATAAATAATCGTTCCAAGAAGTACTCCATTAATAATTCATTTCACGATTCATACAAGTCCTAACAGCGACCTTAGGCAACTGTCGCAGAATGAAACTGACCAGAGAACTCAACAAGATGTGGATGGACCAAGGCTGGGATGCTGGGTCACGTTCAAGCTGAATGGACCTGGAAGCTCATTCATAATCAATAACAGAATTTCCACAGCCTACTATTTCCTGATTCATCCCCCCGCCTCGTCTAGCCTAAAGTTCTTGAATATGAAAATGATCCAAATTCATCTTCTGGACACAAAAATCTAATTTCCCACCTTGGTCAATATATAAAAAATCGTCCAAGCCAATCGACCGTACTGTTAGAAATCCCAAAGAAACATGAGAGGATCCATCGATCCTTTTAAGTGAGAAGCAAATCTCTCTCCACCACTTCTCTAAAGATAGTAAAAGGGTCCTCCGTAAAATTTTTCTTCCTAAGATGGCCCTCGCAAACAATTTATAGAAGCACTCAGCACCTGTCACCCCTTCGGGATGCTGGTAAACGCTGCTCCTTCTTCTTCGTCTTCTTTTCCTACTGCCGCTGGTAAACGTACCGATGTACATTCAGGCATTGGATCCGCGATACCAGGAATAGCCGGACTACGTACATATGTAGATACGTATGTAAATTCGTACTAGTCCCGAGAGCAGCATCGGGCACGTAAGAGAGAGAGAGAGAGAGAGAGAGAGAGAGAGAGAGAGAGAGAGAGAGAGCGAGATTGAATCGGAAGACGAAGAAAGCAGGAGTGAACGTGGGTAGTGAATAAGACGAGTGAAAATCCCAGAGTGCAAAAAACAGAGGAGTCGAGGTAAAAGGATAAATTAGCAAAACAACAAGATCCCGTATAGTTAAATAGAAGCGATGAGAGCTGACGTTACTCAAATTCAAAAACGATAAATAACGAGAGGGACGGTCCGTGGGTTTCTTCGGGAGAAAAAAAAATTTCCTCCCTTAAGCCTCATTAAAATCGTGTAAATATCGCAGCTGTTCCTCCAAGAGAATGGACACGGTTACCGGGCGTCGCGACGTCATCCCCTATAACCGTATGTGCCCATACAATTTTAGAAACGTACATCCGCCATCTTTCGCGATACTTACCAAGGTAACTGGCCGCAGTCCGATCGCAGGAATAGCCCTGGACTTTATTCTCCTTTACTTTTAACCCTTTTATTATTTTCCCTTCTCTCTCTCTCTCTGGTATGTGATTACGGCTGATCTCTTACAGAGGGACCCCACCGGGTCCCTGTCCCCACAGGGTGCTATATGTGGATCTTGCATATTACTAATGCATTTTATTTTTTATACCATATAAGAAATCTTAAAAAAAATTTTTCAAATAAAAATGCTTTCAATCGATCTCTCTCTCTCTCTCTCTCTCTCTCTCTCTCTCTCGTCACATTTCTTCCTGGCTATTCTCGTCCTCTCTGTTCCTCTCTTTGCCGCCTGTATAACTCTCTCACTCCCTCTCACACTCGTTCCATTACCATCTCGCTCCCTAACCTTCGCATCCGACATACCGAAGCTAAATAGTCACACGTGACTTTGTATTATCACATATCGAAATCGATACCTGTCCAAAGGATCTGAATATCAATTTTGAAATTGACAGGCATAACTTTATAACGAACCGTCAAGAACAAGTGTTAACTTTCCAGCCAATCGAACGATATTTCTGCCGATCGATCCCAGCATTCACTTGTACACCGTATAGTCATACGTATATGACAGTGCCCTCTCGCAGATCTCAATGCTTACAGGTATAACGATAATCGCATTTTTAATGTTGACTTCTCGATCTCCGCACTCACGGAAGTTCATACGTTGCGTGCATTGTCATTTATATGGCGCATACTCCGTACCAGGATGAACGTTTTATACACGCGTTGAATCGCATAGTTTTTACAGGAAGTAGATGGACACGTGAGCTGGCAGCTCCTTTCGCATCGCCATCGATTTCTTCTATTCGTCAGGCAGGACGAATGGCGCTTCGTGAACGTGATTCCATTGTTCACGTTACAACCAATGCTTTACGTAGAATATTGATCCGTAGATAATAGTTACGCATCGATTAACCGGTACGATATAAGACGTGCATACGATCTAGTATGTGTAATTTTTGTATCTCATTCTTTTTTTTCTATCCTCCTTATCAGATCTCCTTGTGTACTGTTATTTAACGTAGTACAAAGTGGAGTCAACGCCATACTCAATTCTATGTAGAGCGACGGCAGCTATACGATGGAAATTCTCTTACACTTTCCAACGATAAATGCCACCCACGATCCTCGACACGTTCCGATCGTTTACATGAGAACCGGCCCGACGAGCAAACACAGACAGCAAAAAAATGCCTGCCCTCATAAAGTTATACGAAGAGTCAGGGTATTTTGCACAGATGGAGTCACGTATGGCTTTGCTTTGGTATTGTCCAGGGGGAGCCACTGTGTCAGAGCGCCACGATGTTACGCTCCTGAGTATTTGAATTTTTGTATTATTTTTTTATTCCTACCTTTTTATTTCTTTCGTTCGGAACCAAAGAGCGTGTGGGTCGCGAAAAGAGCAAGTCGTTTGATTGTGATATATACGGGAATGATTTTCTCGTGGGTGGTTCTGATTTACTATAAAGGTTTGTTTCTTGTTAGTTCAAAAGCTTCGGGATAATTTTTTTTTTTTTATTACTCACGACGATTGGATTTATCTCTTTTTTGGGGGATATTTCGATAAATTTTTCTATTTGTTCCTTTTTTTTTGCTTTATCTACGCGCAGGCTAATGCACTTTGCTCGTTCGTTATTATTATATACGTTTAACTAGCTCGAGCGGGATCGAAGCCATTCTGCGAATTGGTGTTCGACCAATTTGCGATTGAATAATAAACAGTTGGGACTGCACGCTGTGTTCCAGTTAAAGTGCGTATTCCTGGCTTCTAGTCACGGTCATTATTTTTATATCGTGCGATGCAAGTACGTCACAAATTTTCATCCTGTTTTCTTTATTTTTTTTCATCTTCCCCGTAAGCGTTACCGCGAAATTCCAAGATACGACATACGTCACCATACGTGGATGAAGCTTAGATAATCCGAGCAATAATTCCGATCTATGCATTAGCGTTTAAATTCGATATGAAAAAATTTCTTAGAAACAAAATTCAGTTTGAAAATCTAAATTGAAAAATGAAATTCGACTCTCTTTTGGATCCAACGAAAATTCTAGTTCGTACGTGCAGTGACTAAACAACGATGTATTAGGCCACCCCAGACGGTAACGCCCCTATTTAGATCCGAGGCACCATTTAAAATGGAATAAATTACAGCGGGAATCAAGGCATTTGAATAGAAACGTCGTTTACTCCTCGGAGACCTCTAGTTCCGGCTGAATGAACGCCCATTTACAAACGGTACGACTTCTAATCCTATTCTAAGATTTGAACGGACACTGTGAACTATACCTTACAGCGCTACTCCTTATATCTGCTCCCATCTAACTCATTTCTAACCGACCAAGAAGTGCAGCACCGTGACGCAAATTGAATTCGCGTGACTCAGGTCATGATCTACCATTAAGTCTCGTTCATAACCATTATAGCACGACGACTCGGACCAACCGAGCAGAGACTCGTGTAAGACCGGTTGTCGACTACCGACCACCATAGAATAAATTACACCTTGAACTTCACGTTGTTGTATCACGAACGTGTTGCTACACCCACAGGATAATTTCTAGAGATGCCGCAACGTGGCGCTGCTTTTCATTTAGTATATATATATATATACGTTAGAGAAAAATAAAGTTCAGCAGCCTCTTTATTTTTTTTCCATATCCTCCCACGTGGCACGATATCGTACGTTATCTCCGTAAGTAAATTGGACAATTTTTCATCGGCTTATCAGATTACTTACCAGTTAATTTATTAAAGCCCTCTCTCGGCCAAGGATCACCGACGACGGAAAATCCTATTTTTGCAAGAGCACCAGACAGTTGGACGTCTCTCGACGGTGTTCTATTTGCGTACCATGCTTACCAAGCAGAAGCGCACGCCGTGAATTTTTGGCGAACATCTGTTGTCTGAACGGACCAGTCGTAAGGGCCGGACTAAATTTGGAATATTTGAACAATAAGACTTACGGTTAGTATTATGATTGTAAATTATAAATTACACGGATAATCAAAATCAGCTGTCGAATAAACGATCCCAATAAACTTACCACGTCCAGGCTGTCCTTTTGATCCAGTGTCATATCCGTAGTCCAGAATAGGTGAATCCTCAAGGTATGTCGTATTAATTCGCAACGCGCGAAACCGTCGCTGCAAGTGCGTCGCCAGACGATGACACAGCAACCACCGCTTTTAGACGATAGTTTCGGTTGGTTTCGTTTATTTGAGATTCTACGGGGAAGCAACAACGGTTACTTCACGCTGTTACTCAGCCGCGCAATCCTGGGCTAGCTCGAGGCTTCCAGCTGCAGCATTTCTATAAGTGCATTAGACTGTGGACACGTAGTATATACAGGACCTTTCAACCGAGAAGATCAAACCCAAGACACGAAGAACCTACGGACTCGGGAGTCTCTTGAGAATCTGCATAAGGGTCTGTGGAGTCGGTAAGAAAGGGGAATGAATAATTTTAAAGCTAGCATGAGGTCCGAGAAGGGTCAGCCACTTTAAGTGGTAATGGCTACTGTAGTGGGGATTGTTAATTGCAGTAATTATGATAAAGAGTCTTTGACCAGGTAACCGCTTTGGCATTCCATTGCTTCGAGAGACACTTCACTTTTCCTATTGTTATTTTTATATCCCCTCTCCTTCTTCAGAAGAAAATTTTACTTTTGGATTTAATGACGGTAATAAGAGTAACCAAGGCGGATTCGTCCGATGTACAACGTGGTTCTCGAGATAGGCCTTACGAGGCGGGACACCCGCTGTTTTCAATAGAATTCTCTACTAGGAGACGCATTGTGTTATAATGGGGAAACGTCACTATGGGCTTTTATTCGTAATGGTCCGTATGGCCGGTGAATTAAATAAATTTTTTGAGGATCGAGCATTTTAAAAGCTGTAACCGCAATCGCGCTTATTTACGATACGCTATTTTGGTGCGACTAACGTGAACGTAGCGTCGCCAACGATCCGTGGAAGATCAAAGGTGGATTCGGAGTTCTAAATCATATTGTTTTTCGATCGTTACTTTCGCATCAAAGGAGGATTATAATGCGAACCGAAGGGGGGACCTATATCTATTAGAGTTTCTTGACAATATTTGATCGTCCAATAGAGCGAGAACGGCGGGAAATTTCAAAAGGGTTATACCAGACGAACGTATATTATTATCGAGCTGGGCTTCTAGTCTGTTGAAATTTAAATTTTCGACATTTTTTGTTCTTCTTTTTTATATACTGTCTTCTTCGCTGGACTCAAGGAGGATGCTCCTTTACTCCTTCATTTACATCGGTTATGGTATCCCGTGTTCATTCGGTTGGACAAATTGAAATAAGTGACAGCGTTCGCCTTTAAAGGAAACTACCGTCCCGCCATTAAGCACTGAATCACGTTGTAGGACAAGGACTGTCGGCTATCTTCAAAAACCAGGCATTGGTACATTACGGAGTCGCTACTAGATACATTTCCGGTCTCGTGTGAAAACTAACCTTAAAGAACTACCGCAAGGCATTCTTGGAATGCCCAACGGATATCCGTGTTTCGTACGCTTACGATCGAGAAATGATTCTTGCGTTTATAGAAACGCGTAGTGAAGTCCAAAAATAATTTTGTTAAAAAAATCAAAATTCCCTATGAATCGTCGAACCAAGTCCAACCTCAAAACAATCTTACATTATGTCCGATCTACGTGTTCTGTTAAGCCGCACAGTGTAGCTTTTCAAAGCGACAGAAGACGCAAGGAATTTTGTTGTCGTCGATTTGCGACTTTGTGTCGTAATCTTCTTTATTTTCCCACGGCGTGGCTCTGATGCGTGAAACAAGGGCAGCCTGATATTATTGTAGACGCTGCAACGACCGGGACTAGAGCGAAACCGTCTGCTGTCGGCTTGAGCTAAATTCGCGTACATGTAAATCAGCGTTACGGCAGACTGTTCGAGAACGCATCGTGCGTTACGCACTTGCGTGTTTGAACGAACGCTTTATTATTTCATTAGTTTTTCATACCTTTTCTTCGTTCTTTTTTTCTTGTCTCTCTTTCTTTCTAGCGTAAAGGCTGCACGAGCAAAGGATATGGTGGGTATGCACCTGCACTACTCCGGTTCGCTATAATAAGATACGTATTAAAATAACTGGGGGCCGCTCCTTGCCACGTACCACCACGTTGAGTAGGTTGTAGGTGGATGCGATATTTACCCGCAACAATATTTACATCGCGCGATAAATTATGCCGAGAAATATTGTAGGATTATAACGCGCCTCGTGCCGCGTCCAAATCGTAAATCGTTCTCGAGCGATAACTCCTTCTGTATTTGGCTTTAATGTACGACGTGCAAATACATTGTAGCATTAAGGCTGATTCTAACGGAATCGTAGACTTGAATTGCTAGCGAATGGAATAGTCAGTTCTCGTGTGTGATTAAAATCGTGGTTTATTATGCGCACTATATTCAGGAGAAGGAAATGACTTTAATGGTCTGAAACGAAAAAGTCGGAGTTTCGCGAACGTCTAGAGGAGACCGACTGTCTGTTCTTCGTGTCTGAAATTAGTCCGTTAGGGAAGAAGGGCGCAGGGCACTTATAAATGTATTTTTCAAATGATTCATTTTGCGAATTTTTTATAAATATATATCATAATTAATTGTGCTGAAGCATATATTTATATTATTCATTTAGGGTTAAAAGTTTAAGTACAGACCACCTGGTGTAGACGATGCCGGAAGTCTTCTCGAATGCTCGTCTAATGCATATATGTGTAACATCAGATACGCCGCAGTAACGTAAAAAGAAAACGGTCCCGAAAACGTCCGACGTGTTTTTGTTGCGTCCTTTTTGAGATCCGAGATGCTTAAGGTGGCGTGAATTTTAATTAGTGACGCGTTGATTGGCCCGCTTCCCGGCCCTGACAGGGAGGACTACTCGCAGGAGATAGGGAGCCAGGACAATTTGTTAGAATTAGAAATAAGTGAAAACACATACGGCAAGAGACAGTGTCTCGCGTAGCCACGTTGACGTGCGCGCGCATCCAAGGAACTACGCTTCGTCGGGAATCCGTCAGAGCAACTTGTACAGGAGGTCAGGAATATTAGAAGCGTACGTAAATGCATATCGAATATCAAGCTCTTCTTCAGAAAACAGACACTCGATTCATGGTAGGTGAGCACCAGGTATATTTTAAGCGAACTTGTCGTCATTTGTAGAAAGAAATCTTGTTGAAAATGAATGGAAAATACAGTGTTGACACGGATGATATGAAATTTATTAAGGAATGTTAAAACGTCACGCAAGCATATCAAAGGGAACAAGCGACCCGGGAGTAAGAATAGTTCATAGAAGAAAAAGAAAAGGAAGGAAATAAAGGAAGTCTCGAGTAGGAGAAGGAGGAGAATGATCCAAGTGAAGTGAAATGCCTACGGAGGTGACTGACGAACGCCGCTAATGAGACAACCGTGTAACCTCCATATTGTAGACTCCTGGCATCTCGTCTTCGTATATCTAGCGAAGTCTAACGATCTCGTTTGGTAGCTAAAGAGGAAGTATTGAAGGGTCTAAAAATCGTGGAGGTGAAACAGTGAGAAGATCCCGGTGGTTTGTGACTCGTCGAAGGCGCGGATGTGTTTATAAACGATCAGGGTGGCGAGTACGTTTAATAAATGAGTAGCCATTGCGTAGAGGCCGCATGGAGAAAAGTAGACGTAAGCAAGCCGTCGTTTATCGAGAGACTGCTACATGACAAGGCTCTTCTCTTCCTCTCGAAGCTCTTCGGTGATGCTGAAAGCTGCTGGATGAATTAGGTGAAGCTGAAGTTCGGAGGAATCTGTGGCGGAGGATAAGGGCACTCGACATGAAGGAATCTGGGAATCGCTTATTGTCCATAATGACGCGATATTTCAAAGGAGACGCAGAAGAGGCCGCGGCTCGGGAAGTCGAGATTTTTCTGCTTTACTTTTTTCAATTTTTTTTTCTCTTCTACTACCTCACCGTCTTTCTCTCATTCTCTTCCCTTCAGGAACCAAGGAGGGAACACGTGTCGTGCTCGAACCGACGAAGGAGTCGCATCTGTCGGCGCCGCTCGTGCCTGACTCTCCGCTTCTTCACGTTTTCCGCCAGGTCCACCCTCGACGCGGAGAAAAAACGCAGTCTCCGTTCTCAAGCGACCATGCGAACAAGAGATCAGAGTACTGTGAGAAGGTGAATCTTTTTCAAAAAATTTTCATTTAACTGCATACATATAATCCATTGCTAAATATTAACCAATTTTTTTATTGACACGTATAATAAAATCCGTAAATCTTCCTAGATCCCGCAGCGGATTCTTCCCTACGTCTCTATACGAGTTTACGCCTGAACTGAACTCAAAGAGATCACCGTCGGTGGTTTGTTGGCTTGATGCTCTGTGCTCTCTCGTGTATGTATCATTCCACGAATAATATTTTTTCCCGGGAGGCCCGTCCCGTCATAAATGCCGATGGGTCTCTGGCGCGTTTGATCTCGACTGAAATAGTGAGAGCCGTGCTCTCAGCACGTACCATCCTTCCACGCCACTTCGTCAAGCGGTCCGCGTAATTTAGAATACTTTATGGTTTTTTCGAAGGCGCAATTTTACCGTCGAGTTTCGCGGGTGTGACCTAAGGAGAGGTAAGTGGCCTGCAATGAACGATAGGAGTAGCTGCGAGACAGCGGTGAATAGCTTCCAAGATCATTAAGCCTCCCTTGAAATTCCTGGAAGGAATACCAAAAATCTTAGTTCAACGTCAATTTATCTAATAGGAAGAAAAACAGTGTAACTGGGATTTATGGAAGCTCAGCTACGAACTAGCCTGTTTCCTGTTACCTTATAACACAAAGAAGCGGACTTTTATAGCTGATACTGGTGAGCTTTCAAAAGCGATACTTGGAATATACATCCAGTGTATGCTTTCACTACATTCTACAATATATAAATCATACACAGGACACTTACAAAGATTGTAATTAATAATAACCCATAAATTAAATACGATTCTGTTCTTTCTCTTTGTAAAGTATACACACATTCATTTACCAGAAATCAAAGAAAAGTAAAGTTCCAAGAGTTGCCTAATGTAATAGTACAAATAAATTTAACTTGATCTAAATATATATATATATATATATATCCCTGACCCACATTCTGTATATCTATAGACTAACGATTGAACTTTCATCCCAGATCAATAGCGGCTAATCTAAAGGAAAAGTAAGTCAGAGAATCGGACATGGTGCCCAGTTACGTTACCCTGTTAAGTCTCCTGGCAAATATCCCACGGAGTATCCCGAGCTCTTCACACATCCGCAGGCAACGAATACTCAGGTTCGTGTCCGGTATTTCGAATTTCAAACAGCTTTATTAATTCCCAATGCGTACGTCCTGTTTCCCTCGACTCTTCGTAGAAGAAACTGTTGGCGAATTCACCCAAAAGATTTTCTACAGTATTTGTAATGTATTTATAGTATACATGTGTATATATATATAAATCCATTCATCCTTCAATTCGATCCATGACAGCTGACCGAATCTTACCGAACATTCCCGAAGACTATCAACACAGGCTCCGTACGAAGAAACTAACAATATTTCACCCCTTACATCTTAATACGGCTTCGAAATTCTGTACTCGTCTCCTCTCCGCTCATTATGCCATAACGATCGCTGATTTATGGTAAGCAGAGATCCGGATGGTCCACAGGTCGGTGTTACTTTACATTCGGCACGATTCAAGTGTCACCGAGTCTCTAAGGGTAGAACGTGTCCCTTCGAGAGGGTTGCTGCACTCACCCCGAGTATCTTTATCCGACACTTTATAAGTATCCCAGATGCTCACATTCTCTTTTTTTTTACCAAGGGTCGTTCCGCGTGGAAGGGTCAAAAAGTATCCAAGGGGGTGTAATAAATCTGCCGGCGCTTAGAAGGGGAAAAAAATATGGGCTATACAGATTTTCACGGGTTCCAGCTAAAAGAAGTGCACCTAAGGACTTTTTAAAGTGGTCAAGGATTCCTTTCCGGCACTCACGATCGCCATAGAGACCCGAAGGGTGGTACGATAAATCTCTGCTTCGAAGATAAAAGATCAAGATCGATATCCTTAATTATTCTCTATGTGAAAACCAGTGGGGTAAGAGTGGTAGCGATTTGTTTTAATTTCTTCCTTGCAAAAGACATCGGGCTCGTCGTGGAATAATGCATGCGACTTCTGTTGCAGCACGGCAGGAATAAATATACCCTCGACAATCTGGCGCCTCCTCATCGAAGCGATGTCAGATGATCTTCCTATCGATGAATACAAATCAAAGAGCATTTTGCATTGCGCCTCGCGTTAGGACTTTGCGCGTCCTCGTAGCTTCTGTGCGGACTGTCCTTTGTTCTAGGTTCGTTCAACTTCTTTAAGAATGGTAGGGCGTTAATAGTGGCTTAAGAGAAGAGAGAGAGAGAGAGAGAGAGAGAGAGAGAGAGAGAGAGAGAGAACTATGGGGGAAATAAAAAGTAAAAAGTTCACAAAGGGCAGAACGTCGTTTCGATCCCATTTCCATGGCGCCGTGTCGGAAATAAATCCGCAATCGGTTGGTACGTGACTCGAGGTGCTGTTGGAGGAAATAGAATTCCCTATGTTATATACGTTTGTGTACCTGTGTAATGAGGGTTCAGATCCGAACAAAAGCCACTACCCTGTCTGCGATAAATCAACCCGTGTTATTGTCCTTTGTAATTCCGAAATTTATATCCAAGTGTCATCCGCGGTGACACGATCACATATGGACCATAATTCTTTATTTTTTTTTACTCAAAGTACAGGTAGCTCGTTTGGGATTTACCCTTTCTTCCCTATTGGCTATCTTATTTGGGGGGTTTCTACACGAGGATCTCCATTGGCGTAGACTTTGGAAATCAAAGGAGCGTCCTTGAAGATTTTCCTGAGCTGGACATTAGTAGCGCGAGTCACGTTTATTGTGTTGGTTATTTATTATTGTACTGAAAGAAGAAAAGGTGAGGGATGACGTTTAAAGAGAATATTTTTTTTTTTAAAAGAATATTTTTCTCCTAGGGTGTGGGACATTCAGTTCGACGTATACCCTTGGGGAACTTTTTCAGTCTGTATACTTGATGCTTGGAAAGAATAGATAATTTTTAGCTTTTTGAATTTCCCTCGTTAACCCCAATTACCCTATTCTGCTTGTAGAGAACAGTAACCCCTAATGACAGGAGGTGAGGATAGAATGAAACGAAATCCGGATTTCCGGTATATTCCAGACACCAAAGACTCTTTTCTCCTCATCCTTTCTTTTTTTTTTTCACATGTTTTCTTACCTCCTTTTCGCAAAACTCACAGAGTCTCGAGCGTCGTCTTGCCAAGATGTAAGTCCAAGCAGGAAGTCTCAGTGCTTATCCTGTCATCATCGCTACGCCATTTTGAATATACTTTCTCAATGGGATATAAGGAGATGAGACGGGTTGGTTTTGGTCCATGACAAATGAAATAATCAGTCACAGTCTACTATTTTGACGAAATATATCTTAATATAAGAAACGCTATTCTACAGTACAATGTTGCTAACGATAAGGATGCGATGACCCTTCGATAAGGATTCTTCACGTGTCTCCCTCATCAATTGACGTCATCTCCAATTCGAGCACAGAGTGACGTCCTTTTGTCTATGCTACATATATGTACAATAACGTCAACGCATCACTCGCGAATGATTCCCAATAAAAATGGGAAAAATTAAAACGTACAATACCGGTACCTCGTTATCACTTATATCGCATATAAAATGATATCCCGACGGTCGTCAAAAGAGAATACGGTGATAATAGATTAAAGTAAAAGATCCTCCGTTAATTAGTCCTTTTAAAAGATTCACTAACGTCACATAGAAATCCTTCTCATCGTCTTGCATCATGCAAAATCGGCAAGTCTGACGATCTTCCCGTCTATTATAATTACAACGAAAGAACGCCTTGCAAATGGCGACCTATTATTATTATTTTTTCTTATGAAACGAAGGAAAGATCGTCAGTCTATCTGAGAATTTAATTTCTAATATAACGATCCTGCCGGAACGTTCCCGTTGACAAGATTGGATCCACAGAGGCAAAGACACAGAGACAGAGCAGGAAATTGAGAACGGAGTAATAGAAAGAGAGAGAGAGAGCGATAGAAAGAGAGCAGTCTCTGTAGGTTACGAACGTTCCGACAGGATCATCT
This sequence comes from Cephus cinctus, assembly GCF_000341935.2. Lineage (NCBI taxonomy): Eukaryota > Metazoa > Arthropoda > Insecta > Hymenoptera > Cephidae > Cephus > Cephus cinctus. The sequence continues at coordinate 114,693 of NW_014333566.1, forward strand.
TTGTTTTTGTTTTCTTCCTTTGTTTCTCATCTCCCTTACACTACTCTCTTAGAAGGAACACCAGACGGAGTCCACGAGGCGATTATACATCAGTTTCCATGGTTACTCTAATCGCATTTTATCCTCGTGGTCCTAAATCTCGACGACGAGGGCGACTACGAGCTGACTCAGGAAGATCGCGAGAACTTCTGCTGGCAGGCAGTGCGGAGACAAAGTCTTTAGTTGGCCGCTATAACGGCAGCAGATGATTTCTTCTTGAGGACGATGTCCTTGATGTTGAGATTAACCTTTTCCTTGCGAGCAGGTGGCACCGATTGCAGACAGAACCTCTTGAAGGCCTCCAGTTCACGTTCCGCATCGTCCATCTCGCCGTCCTCGAGGTCTATATCTTTTGGCGTGAATACGCTCTCTGCAAAAGACACGCTCTGAATACGAGAAATTTTGAGAATGAATGCCACGCTTGTGTTTTTTTTTGCTTTCATTCGTTTCGCGTATGCTTTCTATTATCGATTCTTTTTCTTTTCCTTATGGCGTGTTCGTCTACCGCATGAGCATGAAAATTGGTCCCCTTCTATTGTCCATATAATAAATAAAAAAAAAAGACAGTTAGAGTATTAATGATATTGAAAAATGTACGACTGGAGCATATAACGCAATTGTATCCTGCGATACTATCGACTGATGCGTATCCCATGCCCATGCGATATTGGGAGAATTTCCGTGAGGAAGAAAGAGAGTGTAGCTTTGAAAAAAAATAAATTTTATTGCACTGTTATCAGCAGATAAAAAATATGGCCTTTCCTCTATAGGTTGTATCAGCTATGTCTTAATATCACATTGATTCTCTTCGGTCGATCAGACAGATGTACTGTGCGCGTGTATGTTTGTATGCACAACAGGCGTGTCTCAAAATTTTCAATAAATTTCATGTAACGCCATGGTATTACTACATTGTATTTACTGTACGTGTATGTAGACATATCTCTCTTTTTTCTCTGTCTCTTTCATGATTTTTGTTTTTTCTCTTAATATTCACTTATTCTCTCTTCATTGTTCTCAATTATTTTACTGACTAATTTAAACACTACTTCAAACGATTATTCGGAGTCATTTTAGTTAAATGATGATTAGCTAAGCTGTTCCCCCTAAGTCTAGTAAATATAAAGTATATGAAAATTCATTTATATACAATAATGCGGGACGAAATTTCGGGGCAGCAAACTTTAACGTGAAATCATCGTATCGCGTAGTACGTGAGATTAAAATAAAAATGAACTTTGTAGTAGCAAAAGAGATGAGGAAGACAAAAAAAATGTGTAGTCAATGGAAAATAGATAAAAAAAAAAAAGAGGAAGCATTAACTACGTTCACCGATAAAGAGTATATAAATCTTTTCAAGATCTCTAACCGCTAGAAAATACCACATTCTAGCCCAATACGATGCGCTTTTTCTCTTGGTTCTAACAAAAAAAAAATATCCTCCTGATCGCGAAGCATATCAGACATTACACACCTTGAATGATTCCTCAACACAGATGTATATATCAATAATATATGTGTGTGTGTGTATATATATATATATGTGTATATATAGAATGCATACATATATATATATACACATATATATATGGGAATATCGTCAGCGCGTTTGTATGAGAACCAAAGAAAAAAAAGGAAGCAAAAATTTACATGTTAAAGTTTGATTATTGTTGTTTCTCACCAACGAGGTTCCAGTCATCGCCGCTTTGTCTGGTGCCGTTGCCCTTTTTTTTCTTTTTCTTCCCCTTTCCGCTCCCGCTCGCTGCCATCGTGGCGCTTATCGCCTCGCGAACTGCCGTCTTCGCTTGTTGGACGTCATCCATAACCGCTTCCGACCTGACCTTGGTCAAGGTCACGCTGGTACCCTTCAAATTGATACCGTTCTCCGGTATAGGCTGTCCGTTGGTCACTTTGCTGATCTGAATATTCGCCAGACCGGTCAGGCCCGTGCAGTCCGGTGTGAGTCTGCTTCGCAGCTCAGCGAGACTCGATGGAATAATACTGTTTGTTTGCCTAGCACTGTTGGTCGGCATCAGGTTCGTCCTGCCGTTGGAAACGTTCGACGAGGACAGATCACCCTTGACGATAAAGTCGGGCTTCGGAGGTGGCGTCAGTCCTGCATTAATGGCTTGCTGTAGCGCTGGACTCCTTATTGTGACCATGCCATTCTCGGACACCTTTATAATGGCAGCCTGTTGAGTGGGCTCCGCCTTTGGTGGACCAAATGCTGGATTCCTTATGGTTACCATATTTGTGCCGGGATTGTGAAGTATCCTGGCCGGCTCATCTGTATGGTCCTTCGACACTGACCCGCCAGATGGCTGATTGTTAGTTGGCGTTATGGAAACGTTCATTGAGCTCGCGCCTGATGCATTTTTACCCTTCTTCTTCTTCTTTTTCCCATTGACGCTTTGTGGCTGTTGATACTCCTTGGGTGATTCTGTAATTGAAGGAATTATTGTGTGGGTTAGAGTTCTGGATAAAAAAAATGAAAGAGAGATTAGGTGTAATTAGGTAGGCTTACCTTTGTCGCTAGTCTTCGGTATTAGATCTTGCTTAAGCTTTCCGGTATCAACGACAATTACGTTGCCGCCGCTTTGTGGACCGGCGTAACTCGATTGTACACCACTCATTGGTGCTGCAATAATCGTCGTCTGCTTGGGCGGACTTACTGGCTTAGGCATTGGTGCGGATCTGATTGGAAGTGGTTTCGCCGGTGCATCGACTTTTGTTATCGTAATGCCTGGCGGGAGCTTAAGATTCTCAATGTTTATCTTAGAATTTGTACCGATATCTTTAAATTGACTACTGAGCGGTGAGTCGAAACGTTCTGTGGCAGTGTTTTGAATTTCGGTAGAAGACTTTTGCTTAGGTATGCACTGATTAGACTTTATTTGATTCTTCTGATGATCATTCTTTGTCGACTTGTTTGCATTATTGTTACTGTTGTTATTGTTGTTATTATTTTTTACTGTCTTTCCAGTGTTTGATTGAGAATTCTTCTCCTGTTGCTGTTGACCCTTTGTTTTTTTAACATTTGCATCGCTGGTGGTAGAACTTTGCTGATGTTTTTGAGTCGTTAGTGTTTGCGGTGGTGTACTAACTTTGTTTTGCTTTTTGTTGTTTCCGGTTTGTTGTTGATGTTTACCTTTGTTTTGAGTATTCTGTTGCGAAATAGGTTCTCTATTCTCGGCATTTTTCTTATCTTTCTTAGACTTTGTACTCCTTGTATCGTTCGTGCTCTGTTGTTGAGATTTCTTGTTGTCTTCAGCTTGTTTTGCATTTTTCAGCTTGTCATTGATTGATTGCTGTTTCGCACTTTTCGCGTCTATCGTGTTGGTTTGTTGTTGTTTCAATACGTTAGACTGGGTCTGTTGCTGCTGAGATTTAGTCAATTGTTGTTGCTGATTCGCCCCACCTTTCGTCTTCTTTTTCTTTCCACTATTACTATTTTGACCCTGTTGTTGTTCAGGCTTCATTGGATTTGGTTCCTTAGTTTGTCCATTAACCAACGTAAAAAGGACTTTATCCTCGGCTGGAGTTTGACCCTTTAGAGTTATGGTGACAGTTGGTTCAGCACTGTTTGATTCCATTACCCTTTTAATAGTAACAATTTGTGGTTGATTTTCCGCCTGCGACGGCTTCTCTTGTTCTTTCACTTTGGCCTCTTCGTTCTTCTTCAGTTCCCTTTTCAATTTCTTCCTTTCCTTTTTCGTCAACTTCTTATCACTATCAACGGTATTCGAGGACAGTGAGACACTAGAGTTACTATTCTTAGCACTTGTCACATTATTATTCGTTACTGTATTTTTACTGTTGTTGCCTTTGCCAACATCGGCTTTGTCAACCTTAGACGACAGTTTGTTTGTCTGACTAGAATGAACGATTCCATCCACCCTGTCAGTCGCAGCTGCACTCTTATTCTTTTGATTAGTATTTATAGTCATAGTTTTCGCTTTGGCACTATTCGTACCGCTGTTACCGGTAGCGACTTCCGGCTTGTCCTTCTTTTTATTGTTAGTAGGTTGCTTTAACGTCGTTAATACGACAGGTGAAGATGCCGGTAAAATAGAGACTTCCGGTAGAGTACGCTGAGGAAGTAACCTCTGAGGTACAGGTTTCTGAGGATCCACGACAGTAATGGTCACTTCCGGCGTCTTCTTTTGAAGCTCTATCAGCTTTTGCCTCTCTGCTTCTTGTCTGTCCCCCTTGAGCTTCTCTTCCAGCTATACAAAATTTATCATTACATTCTAATCATATTTCAATATTTTTAATTAATTTACAACTTACTTTTCGCTGTTTCTGCCGCGCCTTTTTCTCAGCCTTCTTGTTATCCCTCTTGCCATTTTGATTGCCTTCGATAAATTCAAGCAACGTCTCCAAATCTCGTTGATCTCTCTGTTCCTGATGAACCGTAGATGTCGTGGACACTGGAGTGTTCGACCTAGCCGCTGAGTGACTCGATGCCGGTTTCGGATGCACGGTAGGATTTACTGGAATCGATTCGACTGGACTTTTTGGAGGACTGCTAGCTGCTTTACATTTTTTTGCTTTCTTTTTTGTTAACAATTGTCTTAGTCTCTCCCTCATCTCATTATAATTTCGACTAACAGGCGCAACCGATGGCTAAAATTAAAACAGAATACTTCTATAAAAACAATTCAATGTCAACATTATTTTTTTGTTATTACCATACTAGACTGATACTCACAACACCGTGACCAAAGACCTCACAGTAGCAACAATCACAGTGTCTACTGGAATCTCGTGGTGTCGAGCTACTAGTGGAACAGGAATCTTCTTGACTACTTCCCGAATCCGAACAGTCCCCGTCAGCTGTGCTCACTGCATAGGTAAGTTGATTTTAAAACTATCCAATAAAACTTAACATCAATCTATGTTAATAATACTGACAATCATTACAAGAAACTCTCTTGATGTGCTCTATATTGGCCTGCTTATGACAAGCGTGTGGCGTATGATTGTTCTGTGTATGCCCTCTGTGTGCTGTTCCTGTGTTTTTCATGAGGTCTGGTAAAGGTCCGTGAGAATGTGCATGCGTAGAACCTATTGAACAAGAGAAGAAAGTGCTTTATAAAGGACATTAAAAATCGACAATAATCGATGCATCACTTTTCTGATCTCCATAGAATATATGATGACAGAAATCATAGTTTAGGAATAAATAAAATTAATCAATGGAACGACGTATAACTTACACCTACCCTGATGCATGGTGTGATTGTGATTATGATTTGTGTTCGGTGTCTGAGTCGTCGAGTGCCGTGTTTGCGTCTGTGCAGATTGCGTAGACCCGGTCTTTACTATCGGCTTTTTCGCCTCAGGACTCGTCTTGACTGGAATACTAGGGATAGTAGTTGCCACAGTTTTTTTTTTAGTCTTCCGCAAACAGGGACACGGAGGATTATCGACGATGTCTTTCTTTTGTTCTGCGAGCTCTTTCGCATGCTGATAAACACAAGGACATGGCTGTGGCTCATTCTTTCTTAGATCTGTATCCTCCGGTACCCCATTTCGCACATCTTCAGATTGCTGTTGCTCAACTTCCAGACTACGCGCGTGACACTCGCATCTCTCGTCTTCGCTCTCCGTGCATCCGTTTTCGCTACCCTCGCCGTCGACTCTTTCATTGTTTATTGGACTAAGAAGTTAAAGGAATTAATTGTTGATTTCTCTGTGAAATATTTACATTGTGCGCTACATGCAATCAGTGGTCTATTATCTTGTTTAGTACGTTACCTGGTAGATTTTATAGCTCGTTCAGCAAGTATGGCTTTCCTCTTGTATTCATATCCAAACTTAAAGGACTCTAGAAATACACCTGTTAATGGAAACTTAGCGCCGTTAGTACGGCGTTGAAATTCTGTATCCGTTAAGGACTCCACGATGTGTGCCAATTGCATAGCGTCATTGCTTATTGATATACTTGGCGTGTCCAGACTTAATTCTGAATTTGGACTTGACGGTCGACTGTCAGAATTTGGAGTTCCGGTGATACCTCGAGTCACGAGAGACAGTAACTGCCCATCGAATTCTCGGAGTTCACTAAAAAATTAGATAAAAAGTTTTTTTAGTCAGACAAAGAATTTTCCGTGGTAAAAATAGATCTTAAAAAAAATAATTCTAACTTTTCATTTTCTGTCGGTTTGGTCCACATTCTCTGCTGCATGAGTTTCCGCCTGGCTGTAAACATTTCCCAACCTTCTCTAAATTTCCTAACACTCGTCATCCGCTCAGCTTGTTCTCCACTGCAAGAAATTTCATTGCATACATTTTATTTGTAATAAATATCTACGATAAAACGCGTCAACTTGAGCTTACTTGTACTTTTCTATGAGTAGTTCTGTCTCCGGCCACGAGTCGCCGATCCTCGTCATCTCATCATCGAATGCCAAATATTTGTACACCAGCTTCTGGTATTCGGCACCTCTGTGCGGGAGTGACTTTCTCAACTGTAACATTACATGCTTCACTATATCTGCTTCGTTTATATCTTCTTCCTCACTGAAATTTTAGGTGGAAAGCATTACCTTACCTGTCCTATAAAAGGTTGCAAATTATCTTGCACCCGCGAATCTGTATATACATAATTCTGGTACAGTTTCTTGTTTAAACATTTCCACGTCAGATTGAACTTGCAGAGGTACTCCTTTTCCAGAGGCTCGACGAGTGGCGAAATTTTCGAGGTAGCCGAAATCAACGCGTCGTAACCATCCGAGAGTCCTAATCGCACAAAGTGAACGTGTTTCCAGTGAAAAGTACACTTTCGCTTGTATTTCAAATGCAAACTGCACCAGGGCAGCTGCAAATATATGACTATAAATACTTGAGCGTGATTTTATGTTTACATATCTCATCGAACTTCCCACAGGGAATTTATACACTGATGAATATTTAGTGTTACACTTTTCATGGTAAGAGAACCTTAAGCGCAGAAGTTGAGTTGTCTGTTCAAATTTGTTCTTTCTACTTTTTTTTTGTGAACACATGTGATATATTTAGAGAAATGGCCCAGTTCCAATGTGACTGATTATCCGACGGGCCATGGCTATCTTTATATTCAGAAGGCTGTTTGACTCTATTGTCTTCTGTTACACATTAATGATATTTCTATTGCAAGTGTCAGTAGTGCCATAGAATTACTGCAAATATCCTCTACTGGGAACATTTACGAATCAGGTGCATATTTCACAATTCTTCAACTCAGCTGAGGCCAAGATACACAACTAGGCATATCATGTTTAGGATTTTGTTTTATATTAATACTTTTGTAAATAGCTTGTGGTGTACTTACCGATTAAAAAGACCTCTGCTAAATTATCTATGTGGTGGTCATGTAACAACCCCAGAAGATGAACCTTTACATCTAATAAAAATTCTTGCACCTGACCCACTAATCTCATGAAAAGTTGCTGTGAGTCCATCTTACATAATCTAAAAAATGAAATGTAATGATCAAAAAAATCTCAAAAAAAAGTAAAAAATAATTAAAACCTTCTTACTGGATAACTGCACTATGCATAAGAGCTGTACAAGGATTATCACTCTGTAGTCGTGGTGATGCTGGAGTACGGGCAGTCTCTACGGCTGTATTAAATACATTTAATATATACTGCCTCAGCTGCAGCCACAGGCTTTGCAGTCTTAATGCCTCCTCTAGCTCCAACTTAAACTTTTCTCTACAACGATAAAAGTTAATGACCACTCTGATTCTTATTCTTACTTCCTTAAATCAATAAACTCCAAAACAGTACTCACCTCTTAACTTTACAAGTGTCACAGGAACAGTTGGCTTTAGTATGCCTTGGTGGACTACCAGGGTTCAGTGCCAAATCTAAGCAACCATTAGTGAGCGAAGTAGAATTTACCCTACCAGAGGATAATTCATCGTTTTGATGATCATCCTCAATGCGGAGAGCTTCACTTTGAACGATTTGATCGATTGTCAAGCACTGCAAGTTCAAGACAAAAATAAATAAGAACGTGAAAAAGATTTAATAAAACAGCATTAGCCCAGACACTACATAAGACCACGAAGATGGGACTAGATATACCAAGGCGGATACGAGGAAATCGTTGGCAGAAGGTGAAGGTGCATCGTGATCAGTATCAGCTGCTCCATCGGCCTCCTGCCGTTGATCTCGTAGAGGAGGATCAACGGGTGCATCAAGGCCGCCACAAAGAATATCCTCGGTGTGTTCCTTCGCCAGGACGTCACCCATTGCGGTAGCCTCACGTTCCGTGGTCCTCTCACATTGACTATCCTCATTACCGTCGTAGCCGCTCATCTTCTTAACACGCAAAAACTCAATGCCACTTTGTAAGATGTCCACGCGATCCTCAAGCGCGTAACACGGCAATCGATACGTTTTTCGGGTTTCTGACGAGCGGCGTAAACACCTACAGCACATAGCATCAACATTCGCTCAATATGGCGGCTCGCGTGCTCACACATACTATGCTTAACTATGCTACTGCACTATGCTACGCGCCATGCCCGAAAGATGTAGCTTCGGTGAAAACCTGCGCAACAGATATGAGTAGAGAGATTGTCAATCAACCGATTCTCATGGCAGAGATAAGTAGGGAGATGCACAACGCTCCGGTTTTAGGCGATACCAATATCATGGCGCTAAATCATAGCGGCGAGTTCAGGAGTAGGATTTTGTGATCATCGCCTCAGTCGATAATGCGAATCCCATTGTAGCCGGGCAGAGGTTCTTCGCTACCTCACTGATGGTTCCCGAAGCAATACTTGGAACGAGACCGGGAACTACAGAACTTCTCAAGAACTCTTGAAAAAGCCTATTGTTGAAGCAATTTTATGATATTTTTAAGAAAGTGCGGTGCCAACTTGACACCCGTGTAGCACCCCAATAATTAAAAAAAGTTTTATCAATAGGCTTTTTCAATAGTTTTTGAGAAGTATGATAAATCAAAATCTATGTAGGCTAAATCAAAATCTCGCAGAATATACGGAGTAGATAACAATTGAATTGAAATTGTAGAATATCGAAAATAAATTACCTTCAAATTGAAATATTAATAAATTAGGTGTTTAGAACATTAAAATAATTAATTAAATCGATGAAGTAAAATATTAACACTTAAAAATCGGAAAATCTGGCCAAGCATATTTAGAAGTACAAGTTGTGCAAAATTGTGTGCGCGCAGATTCGTCGCGCATGGCTCGGCGAGTGGGAGCAAGCGGCGAGTGGGAACTGACGAAGAGAGGGGGGAGCGCTCGAGGCAGTGCCCGGACTCGGAGCGCTCATTCCTCCTCGAGCCGGTCTCCTATACTGGACTCGTGGAATTACCTCCCTTATCCATTTCGAATTTTCTTCTATTTCTATATTGATTTCTTCCTTACTTCCTTATTTCTTAATCTTTCATTCTTCACTTTCTTATTTATCTCTTTCCTCATTTCTTCTCCACTTTTATAA
>NW_014333566.1:124386-126041 GCF_000341935.2 Cephus cinctus
ATTATTTCTATATCCATTTACAACCTTCTTCTTTTTCTATATTTATTTCCTCTTTAATTCCTTATTTCTTTTTTTTTCATTTTTTACTTTCTTATTTATATCTTTCTTCATTTCTATATTCATTTCTTTGTTCTCGTTGCGCTTTGTTTCCTCTCACTTTCCATTGTGTTTGTCTTATTTTTCCTATTCCCTTGGTCGGGTCGAGCATATTAATTCAAGTAGTCATATAAGAGTAGTCATCCGGTTAGTGCAGCTAGACTTAAGACCATGGTGTCGGGGGTTGCCCTTCCGCCTCTTCCGCTGAGCTTGCTCAGTGGTTGGTGGCCCAAGTTGTGGCCGCAACAGGACCTTATGGGTCTCCCGACGGGGGCCTTGAGCCCCCTTAGGGTATCTACGGCCATGGTCTTTCGTATAGTGAATCTAGCCAGGTGTCTAGCTCTCGCGTATTTAGTATCATTTGTTCGCTTTGCTAAAAACGCTCCAACATGTCTTGACCCTTGGGCACTTGTGTGGGTAGAGACGATCCTATTTGTCCGTGGGGAGGTCGGAGGGGTAGTCCGTTGACTTTGGGTAAAGTCCTACTTGTGCTTGTGCTTGGGGGTCACTTCACTTGGGATAGGTGCGGGTGCTATTGAGCACCCGCTAGTATAAAGTCACCCCCTGTCGGAGACATTTTGCGCGTGGGGTGGGGCCCATTTCGCTCCCTTATACTTCCTACTTTTCCTACTTTTCTCACTGTTCTCTTATCTTGCTCCTCCAGAGTAATCTGGTCTTCGTGCTGTAGTGAGCCAAATGTTAATAGTAGTGACATACATAGGATAATAGCGAAAGCTAGTCCTGCTAGAGTTTATATTTCTTAAAATTTGTCTTGTTGCTACCTGGTGTCGTCCCTTTCTGTCTCGAACTTCCAATACGAGCGGACGTCACCAAGCAGCACAGCAAGTCATACCTAAGGTAACAAGCAACATTTTAAAAAATTAGAGTCATTGATTTTTATGTATATTTTTCTTCATCAATAAATGCAGGGTGCCGTACAAAGATAGAAAGGGCTTTTATTTAAATCACTATATGGAATTATTGACGGGACTGGTACATAGAAGTAAAAGGAATAACGGAGATATTTGGCAATCGATGTGATCGCATACGTCCCTGATAATTTGAACATCAACCAGTAAAAAGGAATATCGCAAACAATTCCTCCATAATTTTATCAACGGCTACGAAGTACATCATGTTTTCGGAACAACGTACAGCTAAGCGATATTATTTATTTTAGTTTGGTTTTTGTAATTTGTAATGTAAGTGTGGGTCATGAGTGTTATGGAATGGGTCATGAATGTTATATCTTAAAATCGCCTTATTTAATCAAATATGTTCTTATTGAATTCATTTGTCATTGTGTGTTCATTTATATTTTTTGAATTGTGTTAATTTGGACATAAATTAATTCAGCTAATAACTTTTTTATTTTTTGTATTTAAAGACAATAATTTCTTTCGATGTTTTTCTCTCAATTATTAAATATAAATTCATAAGGAATTATTACAGTGCATACGCTTTACGCATCTTCTTCGCCCCTTATTCCCTCAGTCCTTACCATCTCTGTTTTTCACTCTTTCTTTTTAACAATCTTCCTCTTTTCCCCTTCAACAACA
>NW_014333566.1:126981-127153 GCF_000341935.2 Cephus cinctus
TAAGAGGGCAGCACCTCCTGGGCATGATATGTGGCGCCATCTCTGAGAGAACGAGTGAACTTTCTCCGATAAAATAATTCCGAAAGAAATTCGGAATTCAGCTATATCAGGCTGATGCAGATCAAACTGCGATAGGGCACTTTCAAAAAACCCTTTCCTTTTTGCAACTTGC
>NW_014333567.1:0-4687 GCF_000341935.2 Cephus cinctus
ATATATATATATATATATATATGTATGTATAGCCATGAAAGGTAAAATGATCTTGGTCATTGAAGGATTACAGAAAGTAATGACGCAATCACTGATTGGCAGTGTTCATTTTAGATAAAAAAAACTAAAATTCTAAAATAAAAAAAATCTTCTCGCAATATTCAATTATCATATTTATCCACTTTACTATATTTCTTTTCTTTTGCATTGGTGAAACGGAGATCCTAGTAGTTTCCCATTTGAATCTCGAGCCATTGCCTACATTCCTTTTGGGATCACTGAACATTTCGTGATCCCACTTGAGCCCACCAATTAAATTCATCCCTTTTCGAAAATAGTACGCCGTCCTAATGGAATTCGAATTTTCTGCTCGCCCTACCCATACCCAAGATCCTTGGTAAGGAATTGCATTCTTGGAGGGAGGGAGGGAGAGAGAGAGAGAGAAGAGACGAGAGTGAGAAAAAAAATCCTCTCCAATCCTGACCCTTAAAATCCTCAGCTTCCTAAGAATTTGGACTTGAAGGAACTTGAAATTCGCCAATCTATTACTATAAGGTACCAATTCCAATTGGCAATGTCAATTCTCACACGGTCAGCGTATCGACATCGTATAATTCTCCACGTAATAAACTATCCAATTTGAAAGTTTCATTTGCACCAATCTAATTGCTTTTCTCGCTTTGCGCTTCCTTTATTAACAGACAAACGGCAATTCCATTTGAACGCAAAATCCGATCTTATTGGATTCATCCAAATGACACTTCTTGTATTACTTGACAATTGTCATTCGAGTCATTTTATCTAATAGGTAATAGAATCAATTGCCGAAAAAATGCAGGATATCATAATGACAATAATTGTCTGGAACAATTCCCGATGTCAGTAACATCTCTATGGCAACCATAATTTTTTATTTGTACACTGCGTATGTGAAGATTGAATTATTCTTTAATGTATTACTACGGTAAACTCAAAACCGCGTAATCGAGCTGAAATTTATTTTACGTCTAATTTGTATAGCAGCACATCCCTCTACAAATTTTTAACACGATTCACTCGTCAGTTTCCGAGTATTTCCGAGGTTATGTCAGGACTCGTAACACGTATTCCCTGTACCTGGCCAATAAAACGCGCATGGTTTTTTTTCATTGCACCTGACTCGTCCGCGTAATTCCGATGAAAAACTAGTATGTGGCAAAGGACAAAATTTGGAATTTTTTAGATTTTTAGTCAGAACTTTTTACTCATAGGATTTATTGATAGACATGAAAGAAGTTCGATATTTATAACGAAATCTCTCGTACGACGGCTAGACAAAGGAGCGTTACGGAAACATTGCGTTTGAGACTGTATTCGGTGTATATACGTATACACTGCTACATCCAATGTACATTCATTAGTGTGTGCCTATCGATGCAGGGATGGCCGTGCGCGAGTGAACTGTACCAGTTCAAAAGTTGAGGCTGGATTGTTCAAACCTTACATTGAAACTTTTGTTATTTTTCGGTCCGTAGTAATACCTTAATTAATATAATTTGTCTCTTCTAGCCTCGGTACACAGTTTGGTCTCGCCGTTGGGATCTTTATTGTCAGGACCTCTTCTGGACGTTATCGGTAGACGAGGATGCCTTCAGCTGTCATCAATTCCACTCTGCATTGGATTTGCCGTAATAGGAATGGCCAAGAGCATTCCTTGCATATTGGCCGGGAGGCTCATCGCTGGTTTCGCTGTGGGTCTGGTCGCAGTACCAGCGCAGGTACAATGGAATCTCCGCATGTAATACGTATATAATTTATTTGTCAACCGATGCTCTTACTATCAATTGTCACTTTACCTTGCAGGTCCTAATTGGCGAGATGGCAGATCCAGGACTTCGTGGTCTTTTGGTTGGGATTCCCTTTGCTGCATACAGTATGGGAATTCTCTTTGTTTACATACTGGGTGCTACTTTCAGCTGGGAAACTGTTGCCTTTTGCGGAACCGCGTTGCCCCTCTTGGCACTCCTCACTTTGAGCCTGATACCAGAGAGTCCTGCGTGGCTCGTGAAACGCAGAAGAATCGATGCTGCCAAAAAAGCTCTTCTTTGGCTCAGAGGTGGAGACATTGTGCAGGTATTTCATTGTGCTTTTCTTTTTATTAAATCATTGTGTATCCACTTGGCTCGTATAATCATTTTTCCCTTTTGACAGGTCAATACCGAAATAGCTCTTTTGGAAGCCAGAGCCAAGGCTGACGTGGCCAGGATCTCTTCCACGGCTTCCTTGAGTCAACAGGCCACTTCGGCTATATCGAAGATCCTTAATCCAGGAGTCCTGAAGCCATTGGCTATTATAAATATATTTAACTTTCTACAGATCCTCAGCGGTACCTACGTTATCGTTTTCTACGGTGTTAACATCATTAGTAAACTTGGTAAGGTTCAATAACTCTGTGGATTTTGCTTGATCGATCTACGATTCAATGAAAATTTTCATTCCTTGTTCTCTGTTATGAAGGAGGGGACAGTGTGGATAAATACATGGCAGCTGTAGTGACGGCCGCCATTAGATTTCTTTTTTGTCTGGTGTGCTGCGTCTTGCTACTGAAAGTTGGTCGAAGGCCTCTTGGAATAATTTCTGCCATTGGCACAGCAGTTACTTGTCTTATTTTGGCTGGTTATATGCTTGCGAAAAAGGAAAATTCTACCGTAGACGTATGTAAACGTTTTATGCTTTGCGCCATTTGAATTGTTTTATTTATTGTCGTCAGAGTTATAATAATCTTATTATGCTTGTATCTTATTTTCTCAAAGGCATACGTCATTGGGTTTTGTCTTCTCATGTACGTCGCTGCCAATACGATTGGACTTATGAGTCTTCCTGGTGTCATGCTGGGCGAATTACTTCCTCTGAGGGCCAGAGGAATTGGCGGTGGATCCACATTCTTTATATTTAATCTGCTAATCTTTAGCCTCACCAAACTTTTTCCTTTGGTAGGTATAAAACATTGCTGAAGGTCTTTCTCGTAATTGATTTTTCAAACTGGTGTTTGTTTTAAATAATGTGTTTCTTATTTGCAACAGATTACCGAGCGTGTTGGCATTACTGGAGTATTTACTATTTTTGGAGCTTCGGCGCTGCTCGAGTCAGTTTTTGTTTACGTGGCTCTGCCGGAAACGAAAGGACGCAGTCTTCAACAGATTGAAGATTACTTCCAGGTAGTGTATTTTTATTTAAATGTTTTATAAAAGTCAAGAATTGTACATTTTTATCAGATACTCCACAAGGGTCTTGTATACGCATGTTTGATTTACACGTAATTTTGTGTAATTACAGCAAGGAAACGTCCTCTGGGTAACGAGAAAAAGGGAACCAAAGAGTAATGATGGATTAACAATAGTCAACGTATAGTTTTAAGTATATGTGGAAACGTGATGCTTTGTATATACTGGTACAGTTAGTTTTGTATTATTAATTTATACTGTACGTATTATTTAAATTTGTATAAACACATTTTACACTGTTTGACAAACAGAAGCTGTCATGATTAAATTATTGTGTTCATAAATGTGAATCAGTGCGTCGATAACTGTTCGTCGAGGAAAAAATTCGAATGTCACTTGCGAACACACGATGACAGGGAATACTTAAATTAGTCTTGTGCTTAAATTCTATATCGGTAAACTCAAAGAAAGATTTCAAAAAGAAAGTAGTACGCGATAATGCCTACTAAAGCTTTATAATAGGGAATTCATTTGTAACTTCGTACATTACCGAACTAGAGATGAATAGGGAGATTGCCAATGCAGAGACGAGTAGGGAGATGCACAATGCTACATACGGTATACAAAAGGCTTTTTAACCAATCTTGCGACTTTCTTGGGATATCAAGGATGCAATTGGGGCTAACGTCACACTCCACGGATGCGCGTACGGCTTTTTCTTCCGACGAAACCGCGCACCACCAAATTTTATAATTAGGTAATCCGTCACCAACAAACAATTTGGCATCGATTAAGTCCTTGCCGACTTCTGAGGATAACTTTAATTGAGAAATATGCATTAGATGCATGGAGCCTAATTCAAAGCCACTCGTTGTCCAGGAATGGTTTTGTTTTATTTTCAAATTTTTTAATTAGGTAACTCGTGACCAACAAAAAGCGAACAATTTTTGAGCAAAAGAAAAAATTCCAAAAGTAAATGCTATAGTGCTAACTTCACGTAGTTAATAGTATAATACACTCACCTCGAGTACACCGCGCAGTGTAAAGATCCTCGAGTACCTGTAACGAAAAAGAGGACTTGTAATTCTACCTACTAATAAATACTTACCGTCTGATATTCATAACATTATATAAATTGTGTTTGTAATACTCCACGTGTCCCTACACAGACATGATATGTGGCACCATCTCTGAGACAACCAATGAACCAGTGACTGGGAAATAGAGTAGAAACGTTTGATGGCAAACAAGCAAGATGTTAATGAAGGGAAAAAGAGGAAGATGCGTAAAACGTACGCACGAGGACCACATTACTACCAGAGGTGCGAAAGAAGAGAACACTGGGAAGAGTGGCAAGGATATAAGGGAGCGAAGTGGGCCCCTCCTCGCCTATTTCCGTGAGGTCCTACCTTTCTTATAGGGGATCGTGCTTTTTTTTGGATTGAGGAAAAACCTCGAGTCCTGTGGTTGTAGCGAACAGGACT
>NW_014333567.1:5161-93667 GCF_000341935.2 Cephus cinctus
GGGGGAGGGCTTAGGAAAAGAGGGAAGTCGAGTCGAGTGACAAGAAAAATGCAAAAGGTAAACTAAGTTAAACGCGAAAAGTCAAAACATTGGTAAAATATCTATTAAATATACTGGTGGCATCATACGCTTCAATTCTGGCAGGCATGACTTGTTGGCTTTGTCATATTAAACTTACCGAGCTTACACTGCGCGCTCGAATTTAGGATTGCAAAGCAAAAAATATTTACGCTATATCCGATAAGCTTCCTCGTTGTAAGTATTGCTTTGGGAACCAGCGATAAGTAGCGGAGTACTTCTACCTGCCAAGCTATACGTTCGTGATTGCGGTCAGCTCGACTACGACGGGATCCGCATTATTGACGAAGGCGATGATCACGAAACTCTACTTCCGGACTCGCCGCTGCGATTCAGCGCCATGTTTTTGGTTTCGCCTAAAACCGTAGCGGTGTGCATTTCCCTACTCCTCTCTGTCCTAAGTAGTTGAATTTCTTTATCAGTAGCTTTTTCGTGCTCGTTGGTTGTAATTGGAACTTGGTGACGCCTTTGGTTCGCACGTTGTGTAGATAAGAGAGGAAAGCTCGATTAATTTAATTCTATTTTATAGCATTTATTCTCTGAAGATTTGTTCAAAGTAAATTACAAGAGGCATTCCTTTCATTATGATACTAAGAAATTTTTCGAGGATATTTTCTTCAAAGCTAATCTCAAAACGCGAGGCACACAACTTTGCGAGAATTGCTGAGGCTAATGCGAAAGAAGCTGTGGGGAAGCGCACCTTGGTAAAGGTTAGACGATTTTCATTACGTTCTTCGTGAAGATTTTAATGTCAAACTTAATTTGATTATTCAACAAATTTAGTTATTTATTGTTTGATGCCGTTCTTGTTATATATTACTGTGGGCGGTATGAAATTTGAAATTTCAATTATTTTATTGATATTCTTTAATTATATCATTTGTATTCACAGTTGTTGTTCGTTAACGCTTTCTCGGGATGGAGATTTTTCTGAATGCCTCTAATAGCTCGTATTTTCGATTAGGGATGGATTCGTGCGGTACGCAAGATGAAAGATAATATTTTTCTTGATATCAATGATGGCTCCTGCTGTGAGTACTTGCAGGTTGTTGTACCAAAATCTAACAAACCAAATAATTTGACTTATGGAAGTAGTGTGTCTGTAGAGGGAGAGCTGGCATTAGCTCCTAATGGCAGAACGGAGTTACGTGCTGAATCAATTTCTGTTATCGGTGCATGCGATGTAACAAATGGATATCCATTTGTACCAAGAAAACAGTACAGCACAGAATATGTTAGAAAGTTCTTACACTTAAGACCCAGGACAAGAGGTTTTGCTAGCGTACTTAGATTAAGAGATATAGCCTCTTCCGCTGTTGCTGATCATTTTAGAGAAAGAAGTTTTATTAATGTACATACACCAATAATAACATCAAATGATTGTGAAGGGGCAGGTGAAGTCTTCTTGGTGAGACCTGATTCACATGAAATTTTGACAAGTATGAAAAAAGACAATATACCTGAGGAACAGTCATACTTTGACACTAAAGCATATCTCACTGTATCAGGTCAATTGCATCTAGAAGCTCTTGCAAGGTATAATCATAGTATATAAATGGGACCTTGCTTCATTATATGTTACAAAAGAATATTTTCAGGGGACTTGGAAAGGTTTATACGTTTGGTCCAACCTTTAGAGCTGAAAATTCTCGTACGCGATTACATTTGTCAGAATTTTACATGATAGAAGCTGAAATGGCATTTGTTGACGATATTGAAGAAGTTGCCAGGGAAGTGGAGCTTCTCGTTAAGTTTGTAACTAGGGCCTTAGTCGACAAGGGTGCTTCTGATATGAATAACATCGACGCATCTGAGCCAAAATGGCTCAATGAAAAATTTGGATTAATAACTTACGACGAAGCATTAAAAATCCTAGATAATCACGCAGATCGTATAACCTTTCCAATCAGACATGGAGATAATTTGTCAAAGGAGCATGAAATGTTTCTCGTGCAACATAACAATGATGTTCCAGTTTTTGTCATAAACTGGCCAAAGGAAATAAAACCATTCTATATGAAAGAATGCTCCAATGATTTATCAAAGGTAAGATAAATTCACAGAAATGGAAAACTGGGTCCATTGTCTAGTTCTATTGAGAATCTCCATAAAACTATCCTCTCTCTTTCGTTCTGATGTCAAAGGTAGCTGCGTTGGACCTCTTGGCTCCTCAGGTGGGAGAACTCGTAGGAGGAAGCGTACGTGAAGATGATTACGAGAAATTACAATTCAAATTATCGACAGTACCAAATCTCGCGTGGTATTTAGAATTAAGAAAATATGGAAATATTCCAACAGCTGGTTTTGGAGTGGGCTTCGAAAGATTCTTACAATGCGTCTTAGGCATAGCCAGTATCAAGGATACAATTCCTTTTCCAAGATGGCCACACAATTGTAATCTGTGAACAATTATTGCAGACTATCATTATAGTCATACCATAGAAGCAAAAGCTCAAAGCTTCAACGAATTGACTTAACAGGAATGAAAGGTGTTCAATGTTATAGAAAAAAGAAAAAAATAAGACACTTAAAACTTTTTGATAAACCTTTATTGCATTACTAACTATAAGATGAAGTTCAACTAAAGTGCATAAAGTATGTAATAATCATTCTTTATTCATTCAAATAATCGTAATTGCATATGCAATACGAAGAGAAAAAGAAAAAAAATACTTTCTTCAGCAGCAGTAACTAGTTAAGGTATTATAGAAGGGTTAGAGAATATGTAAGGGTGATGATAAATAAGTAACCAAAGAAAGTCAAAACCCCCGAAGTGATCAACAAGTGTTTCTTTTTATACAACAAAATAATGATTTTCTATAGTAATTTCGCTTATCCGTTATTATCTGCGAGCGGTATTGTCGCCGGATGTATGTACATTAAAATAGATAACCATATATCACACATTTTGTACACTTTTAACAACTGAAGACGAGACTATCTCTCATTGATCTTCAATGAATGTGCTTCTGCAGGCACCACATTCGCTTCTCTCAAGCTATCTTCTTCAGTCTAGAGTTGACGTAAAAACAAAATAAGTATCATGATTTGTAAAAACTCAAAAAGTATCCTCAACTATACTTTTCACAACTCTTCCTCATATCTTTTACAAAGTATTATAAACGGTATGAAATCTCTATGTCCTTTGTGCGAGTCGTAGGTATCGATTCGTTCGTCAACTATTTCAATTAGTTGTCACGACTCATACTCGACTGCACGCGATACTACGAGGAATGCCAGTTCACGTTATTCTCGAGAGCTACGTTAGATTCTAGCAGCTAGTCTACAACTAATATATACAGATTTCGCCAATTTACGACCTTGTGACATATTTACGCGCCAATATTCTTTAAATCAGCGCTCACTCATTTACCTTTTCTCTCTTTACAAGTTGCCCAAGGACCTACTAGCCGACACGACATTGCGACTGACACGCTAGTAACAAAAAATCTTTAAAAAAAAAAAACGAAATCAAAAGACAAACATGAAATGAAAAAAGTCTTCTTCCTCGCCCAATCCACAATTATCAATGTAGCAATTATTTGAAACGTTAATTCGGTAAATGAGAAATTGCTCATACGACTGCCAGTAAGCGAACAAACTAACCACGAAGATCCAGTACGTGAAAGAGAAAAAAATAATTCTAGCCGTCCTTCGTTATGTCGTAAAGGCTGTACAGAAAGTCACGTAAATGTTGCGTGCACAGAGTCTTAGTATCTAACTATATCTAGACAGAAATGAAAAGTCAGTGATGCTTCCCTAGGAGCCCGGTCACGTCGTTCTTAAATTAATCATCGACCACTTTGTATAATACTATTTACATGATGGAGCAGAGTCCGGACAGCTCGTGTCCTTTATCCACTGGGGGCAAGGTCGACAATTTTCTTCCCTGCAAACTGGGTTTTATCGATGCTGGATGCAACGGTTCAGGATTCTCCTCGTGGGGGGTCTCTGTTTGTGGCTTCTCCTTTGGTTCTTCGCTTTCCTTGTTACTGCTTGTGTTCAAGGGTTTCGTTATGTTGATCTTTATCCGGGATGGCGCCGCAGGAATGGACGTTGGTGCTGATTCCAATTCGACGTTACCATCGATTGAACTCTTCATGGCAGCATGGGTCGTGTCAACCATTGCTGGTTCACTGACTACGCTCTCATCCGGCTCTGGTGGGAACAATCCGTTAAATGATTTATTTCTTTTTTCCAGTTATTGTTATTTATATCGCAACATTATCCACTTCCTGTTAGATTAATAGGATTGTGACAAGGTAGAAGATATTTGACAAGAATGCATGATGCTGTGTAGAGTCATATGCCAAAAGCAATTTTATTGACTTGAGCATTCAGGAGCTTGTTAGCTTGCAATTTTTCTACGTCCACGTGTCTAATAATCAATAAGACATTCCCACATGTCTCATGTGCTTTGGTGCCTAAAATATGGAACGTAAGGTGTTTTGGCGACGTGACGAGAAAAGCAAGAAAATTATTTTTCAAAATGGAACGTCAAAGTCATGCAGATTAAAATAAAGGTCCATCGTGTTCTAGTGTCTACTATGGGATAATACATCACCTGTACCTACTGCACTGCACCTACTGCTAACCTTCTCCTAATATGCATTTGTCCTCTGACTCATTCAAATCGGTATTCAAAGGACCCTGTGCATTATGGCTATGCAATTTATAAAATATAAAAACTTACCGGGCTCCGGATCGAGGGGTTCTTCCTTTATTTCTAAGTTGGCAAACTCCAGCTGCTCCTCATCCTGACCTTGGGGAAAGTCATCCGCGTCGATGGGTTCTTCTTTAATTTTAATATTCTCAAAAGACTCGATCTCCGTCTCCTCCGTTTTTTCTTTTTCCTCTTGAACCGACGTTTCCGATCCCTCTTTGTTAGGTTCTGACAGCTCTGCACTTTCATTCGCCGACTGCGTTTCTGCTTCGTCTTTATCTCTTTCAACTTCATCTTGCAGTTCATCATCCTCTGTCTTTTTGGACTGATCGGTACTCTCTGTTTCCACAGGAGTCTCCGCACTCGTTTCGCATGACGTTTCCATCGACTCGTCTAATACGGAATCCTTTATCGGCTGCTCGGGATCATATTCCTCCTGCTCGTCTTCCCCTTCCTTAGCTTCCTCTGTACTAACTTGCGTTTCCTCTTTCTTCTCGTCCTCAAGCTCCGCCAGAGTCTCGTCAAGCGCCAACGCCGTCTTCTCCAGGACTCGCTAAAAATTCAAGGACATCCTCGTTATTCACTGACGTAACACAATGTCGTATAATACATAAGGATCGTGTTATCCAATATGTGCTGATTTTTCTTGATACTCAAATCGTTACTAAGTACACTCGTGAACGGTTAGCTCTCGAAGGTTCAGTGATTTTCTAAAGGTACAGCCTACTGAGTGGAATATTAATTATTATGAAGCACATACCACAAGATTCTTTTCCTATTTTCGTAGGATGCAACAGACGAACCATTTGTTATGTAAGATGAGCGCAGAAAAAGAGTGGTAACAGTCAAAAGAAATTAATCAAAAAGACTGTGACGAGTAAAGCGCAGTTACACAAGTCCCTTCAAAAAGAAAAATCTCTTACCTTATGATCCTCCAGACACAGGGGATGGTAATTCTTGCCTTCGAAGTTGACTGCTGGCCTCAAATGCCATTCCTCCTTTTCTTCGTTGTAGAACTGTTCGAAAGCATCGTGGCAGACCTGACACCTCGACTCCTCATCAGATCCCGTAGGAACACTAGGTTGCACAGTTTCCTGAGGAGAGTCCTCGGCGGCAGCACCTTCGCTCTCCGCAGTCTGCTTTTCAGTCTCGAACCAACTTTGTGCTCTATCTTCGAGATCTTCAATTTCTTCAAACTGAATCCAGTCACTGACATCATAATACCAGGGTCGTGAATGAGCCTTCCTGGCAGAATCTCTTTCACGTCTGTTTTGTCTAAAATGCCAGTCAAGATGGTGACTGTATCTAGTTGCAAGTTCAGGTGCGAACCTTGCACCGCAAGAGCTACATTGCATCCCACTGTACAGTGTTGCTGCAATAGCCGGCTGCTTACTGCAATGTAAAGAGACATATTAAGATTTATTGTTATATTTAAAAATACTCCGAATACGTTTACTATGACTTACATTTTAAGAGTTTCTGGCTTGTCGAAAGACACCGGTAGTATTTCCGGTTCCTTCTTTTCTTCTTCTTCCGGTTTCTTTTGTTCGGCTACATTAGGAACTATACCGGTCTCAACGAGCCTTTGGAATAGCTCGTTCATATTCAATGGTAAGGATAATACAGGTGCCGGTGCCGCAGAACTTTCCGTGGGTTCTGCATGATATGAAAGTCCAGAAGAAGGTGCCATTGCAGATGGCAGCACTGACGACAAAATATCCAGTTGTAAATCTAAAAATATATAATGTTGATGTAAGGCGTTCTAGTATTCCTATTAAATGTCGACAAATCAAAAAAAAACATTAAGACTTACCTGGTTTTGGAGTCGAAGCAAGATCAGATCCATCTTGTGACGTCGTATCAGGTTCCACAGCTGGTAGCGTCGGTGCAACTGACACAACATCCATTTTAGATTTGCTAACTGCCTGAGGAGGTGGTGGTGGCGATTCAATTGGACCTTCCCCTCTCATTCCAGCTATTCTTACGCATCCAGCACGCACGCCTCTTGGCAATACAGAAAACCTTATGAAATGCTTCTTATCCCTGACAACGATGGGTTTGGGCAGTCCTCCAAATTCTACTTTGAACGGTCGCCCATTCAAAAGTACAGTTTGCAACGCGTCTATGAATTCGAGTGTATGTGGCTTTCCTTCAATTTCAAATCTGAGACAACAGAAAAATGATTAAAACATCAATACTTAATTTCAAATTGTCATCTTTAAACACCTGTCTCGTAGAACTGATACTCACATTTGTGGTTTAGCGTCAAGGAACACAGGAACCATATTCCTGGCATTGATAATTAGATTTATCTTGCCGACTACAAGATCAGTTCTCTTGACTGTTCCTATCTTGACTTGAGGTGGTGGACCCTCTAGCTTTACATTGACTTTCTTGTCTCCCAATTCTATTGTAATTGCTGGTCCACCAAAGTAGCATTCATACCAGCGATCATCAATGTATAATTCCCTCGTCGGTGCGCCTAGTCGAATTCTGAAAAATAATAATTTGTTAAATAAATTTTAACTATATTTCAGTTACATGGGTATCATTAAAAATTTTTTATTAATGATTTATACCTGTGAACTTCACCCTCGTACATGAATTCCTTGTAAGGATCATTAAATGCGCAGGTGATGGTATCTTTGTCGTCGATGAGAACCCTCCTTATGCCATCCTGGAAACCAATTTCTCTTGGATCGTCCCAACTCATAAAGACAACACCAGTTTGCCCATAGTATCTTATCTCTCTTGGAATAGTATCGATGTTTATTGATTTCATGGAGTCATTAGAAATCTCTTCCAATAGTTTAGGATCCGGTAGAGGTAATTCACGATTACATTGTCCTTGATTCTTGACTAGCGTTCCGCCATAACTGTTTTCATTATCTTCGTTATCATATTTAGACATCGTGCTTGGCGATATATTTCTACCTCCTGTAGTTCCAGAACCAAGAGATCCTACGTTAGAGTTGGCCATAATATTTGGCATTGGATTGCTCGTGATTGGTCCATTGTTCATGATCATTGAACCTGGTCCATTCATTCCCGCCATTCCGATTCCAGGTGCAATTGGAGAATTAGACATGCCCATTGGCCCAATAGGTCCATTCGTCATCATATTTGACATCATCGGTCCATTGGGTCCCATAGAACCCATCATTCCTGGACCCAATCGTGGATTTGGCATGTTTTGATTGAAACCGCCATGATACTGGTTATATTCTGGTCTGAGAGGTCCATAGTGCCTTGGTCCTTGCCAAGGACCCATTGGTCGATAGTCTGAATTAAAATGTCCCTGAGGTCCAGAAAATGCTGGACCTGGCGGATGCGCCCACGGTCCCGGTTGCTGCCATGGCTGATTCTGCCATCTGGGACCGTTCTGATTCCTGGATAACGCCATATCTTTGCCACCTCGGTGACCTTCTCCATCGCTCGACGGACTGAACGTTGCTCTTTCAGGAGTCAAATTAATATCAAGATTGTTCACACCCTTTTCCCAAACTATCGACCCGGTTTCCTTTTCCTTTCGCTGAGCTGCCCTCAATTTCTGATCTTCGCTCATCTGCAGAACCTCCTGAATCAGTGTATTATATTGTGTCTTAGTGATAGAACCCTGATTCAACTGCTCGGCAGCCTGTTTCATAATAATTTCAATATTCCTATCCGCATTTCTCTCTGGTTTATCATCTCTACCGCGACGACCAGCACCTCTTGGATCTTGATCGTCGCTCGAAAGAGTTCTTCGCCTCTCCTTAGGATCGTCAGGTAATTTATTATATAATCGAGGCCTTCCAAGGCGATCTCTGTTACGATCTCGTTCACGCTTATCATCTGGACCACCTGTTTGTTTTTCTCGATCACCCTTCGATGGTGTTTTCAGCTTCGCCCACCCTTCTTTTCCATCCTCGCCAGATATGACGGGTGGAGGTGGTGTCGGAGGTCTACCAGCTTTAGGATGTGTCAGGGTTCGCAAGTCGACGTCCTCATTTCCAAACAAACTGTTGAAGACATAATTCCCATTGAACAATGTCCTGCGCCTTTCTAAGAATTTTTTAAAAATAGAGAATACTCACGCATCGAACTTCTCTGCCTTTGTTTTCTTAGATACAGAAGATTCCAGATGCTCGGTGCTCTGTCTCTTGTTGGCACCAACGGCTGGCAACACGCGAAGATCCAAATCTTCCTCTGTAAAAGACATCAGTCTGGAGTGCAACTTTAAACCTCCTAGCAATACCACTTGCCCTATTAAACCAATTCAGCGTCTTTTCTAATATTACGCAATGAGTTACTGTGCAAAGCAATGAACTCTGTGTCTAAGGAGAAAAAAGGTTTAAAGAGACATAATGTTATGAGGTGTATCCAGAAATGGAGCTTATCTTGAAGCCCCGATGCTACAAGTACATTGAAGGAAATTCAAAAAAAAAAAAAAAAAAAAAAAAGATGTAATACAAAATTAATGAGATACCCAGGCATCTATAGCTACAAACACAAAGATCACCTAATTGAAAAAAGAAATTAAAAAAAAAAAAAGATGTAATACAAAATTAATGAGATACCCAGGCATCTATAGCTACAAACACAAAGATCACCTAATTGAAAAAAGAAATTAAAAAAAAAAAAAAGAAAAAAAAAGAAGGTTGGTAAAGATAGGAACGCGACACCATGGAAGACATGGACTCACTCTTTTCTGAGACGTTGATTGCACTGGCAGCACCGGCCAATGGTATAGTCGCCCTGAGATCCTCGTCCTTGCTGGAGGCATCCAGGATGGGTTCAGAAATAGTAGTCTGGGTCAGCTGCACTGTACCGGGCGCATTTGGCTCCGGACTGTGGCTGCCTTCTTTATTGCGTCTCACGTAGTTTCTTTGTCGAGCGTTGGGTCTAATCTCTTTGAAGGTGGGTGGATGAGGAGGAGATACTATCAAGGAACCTGATTGCTCCTCCTCGGTAAGACCAACGGAATTACTCAAAGAGGAGATGGATTTGTTCTCGTTGCGCCGAGGGATTCTATAAGGTGGACTTGGGGTGCGCTTTCTCGATTTTGAATTCTTCTTTCGGTTCTTGGATGTTTGAGAGGATTGAGGAGAGGTACGCACGGACGGTGAACTATCGCCGCTGTCCTTCTCGCGGGATTTCGACCTAGCAGGACTGAAGTCGCGCTCGACCTTCGGCATCTTGCTCGGCGATGATTGCGGTTGCTTAGACCGCGATTTGTTTCCTAGTTTCCTATGGGAGGACTTCGAGGAAGCGGAGGATTTCTCATTGGTCGAGGACGAAGAGCCTCTCGAGGACAAGCTCGAGCTTGAGCTCTTTGAATCTTTCGACTTGGAGTCACCGCTTCCTCCAGCTCCTCTACCGCTCCCGGACAAAGCCGAAGAGCTACCGCCGCCCGCGGACGACTGACCCTGACCGCTCTTTGTACTACTGCTGTTTAGATTAGCGCTATTATTACTAGACAATCGGGGGTCTTTCTTTTGGCTCGTGCGATGCGAGACAGCATCTTTATTTGCGTTACCACTGAAACTTTTATTATTGTTGTTGGTGTTGTTGTTCGTGCTCGAGCTAGTAAGATTCGCATTAGCATTACTATTACTACTAGCATTTGTCGTCGAGGTATCTGAGCTGGCGAAATTTGACGAAGGCTTGTTCATAGTGCTAGTCACAGCCTGTTTCGATATTAACTGCTGCTTTAATTGGTCTGAAAGTACAGTGATCATGTTAGGGACTGGTTGCGTCTGGCCGTCGATTCTGGAATCCTTTTGGCCAGTCGTTCCCTGTCGGAGTCGAGGATCCACGTTTCCCGTTCCCAGCTCCGGAACTGGAGCCGTTGACTTCAGTCGCGGATCGCGCGATACTACTGGTCTAGCCGATGCTACGGCTATGCTACTTGCCGGAGCAATTCGCGTACCGCCCGCACTTCCCCCGGCGTTTTTTAGCAGCGATGCGGTTGCAGCCGGAAACTGAAATAAGCAGACCCGTCACCCTTGTAACCACATTTACAAAGACTCTAAAACATTGCACTCTTTCCCCCGTCTCCTATGACTCCTTAAGCATTCATATTAATATGCAGATTTGAATATTCACCTGTTTAGGGACCTGTTTTGGCGCTTGACTAGGCACAACAGGAGCAACAGGTTTTCCCTGAAGTACATTCTCCAATGATGGCGGAACCTGCACTGTTGGTAAAGCCTGAAAAGAAGGAAACGTCACACTCATTAAAATCCGCAATTAATTAAATTATCCCGTACAAGCTCACGCTCGATGTACGTACCGCTTCCGTTTTCAAAGTCCCAGCTTGCTTGTCCAGTTGTCTTTGCTGCTGTTCCAAGCTGGCTTTCGCTTGAAGCAATTCCAGCTCGATCTTCTTCTTTTGCAACTCCAACAACTCCCGCTGCTTCTTCAGCAGTTGCTCCCTCATTGCAGCCTCCGTCGTCGACACAGGATCGCCAGGAGGTAGCTTCACGGCTGGTACAATCGGCGGTACGATCGTCGGAGTAGTTGGTTGCGGCTGAAAGTATATTTAGTCATGAAATCGACCATTTCCCGTGCGCCCGCGTATCCGGCCAAAACTCTCCTTTCAATAGCCACGTCACTGACTACAATTTCAAAAAGTCTCTTACCATTGACAGAAATCTCGGATTTACGTGTATGGACCCAGAAGATATGGCAGTAGGAGAAGCCGTGATTGGCCAAGCAGGGTCGATACTTTGCACTCGCACGTCCAAAGAGAACAGCTTCTTCGACGGGAAAACGTCGTTCCAAGTCTGTCGCAATTTCCACATACTGGCCCTCGTGTTCTCGTCCACCTGTATCACGATCCAAATATTACAACAACAGTACCATCCGATCCTCGATGGATCGTACCAACGACTTCCAGACTCTACGATCGCCACTAAACTTTACAACTGTCAAGTATTATGACCTACGACACTCTACTGTCCCCTGTAGGCTAAGTCATATACTCCGAGTACCAAGTCAACGATCCCGTATCGACAAAACTATTATCTTACAGTGTATAAAATATTAACAGTACAAAGAGACAATCGATTTTACCCGGGTAGTATATTTTTATAGTACTACCTTTTTTTTTTCCTTTCTAAATACAGACACAATCTGTACGTCTGAATACAAAAACTCGGAACGTCTTACGTTTCGTATGTCTAACCTACGTAGATACTATTGTTATTGTTTTAATGGTATTACCTTCTCGAAAACACCGCAAAAGGTATTGACAATATTTTGCGTGAAGAGGTTTAGATAGGCTCCGTTAACGTTCTTGACAATCGAGTCGATGAGGTAAAGAACCGGTAGCTTGATGTCGCTTCTCACCTAGTAAAACACAACAACACACTATCCCACTATTCGGTATGCTTCACTTCACTCAGTACTACTGGCTGCCATCACCGCATAACTGGTTACCCATTAGTACCAGACTTCTTGGACGAATCTTCATGACGACACTCACTTATTTAGAGTAACACAACACTGCCTCCGCCTGGTCATTTCTCATCAATGCTAAGCCGTTTAATCCAGATAGTACGTGAAAGTAAGTCGGAAGAAGCGGAAGAAGGATTCGTGCTCTTTCTCTCTCAATTTTATTCATCAGAAGTATAATGATAATAAGGCAATCGTGAAACGATCGGGTGCGATCGATACGTTATTATTATTTTATATTACAGAATGATTGATGCGATCATTCCCCATTTCCGATACATACATTTTTCGTCTACTTAACAAAATCGTTTTAAGAGACAAACGTGAAAGTGAAGGAATAACAAAAAATTAAGTGCAGTTTCCAATAGATCGCCCTCACCCAGAATCAAACGGTAAAATGTCATTGGAAGCATCGACGAAATTTGAATTTCCCGCCATCAGCTTCTCCTTTATTTTTTTAAATTATTTTTATTTTTTTTTTTTTTTGCGGTAAAGAGGTATACAGGATACGAACGAAGGTTAACCATAAAATGGAAAATGTGGAAAATATCATCGAAGCCGAAACAGTGGATAGACAAACAGATATTACGAGTAGATAGGCTGATAGAGATAGAGAGAGAAAGAGAGAGAGAAAAGACAGAAAGAATGTTTAAAAACAAATGATAGCGGTGTGGATGTCAATGGAGTAAAAACAGTACTTTATTTCCACAACATCATGATATATTCATAATACTGAGTATTATTATCACAGACAGAACTTTATATCTCTTTAACGAATATACTGAGCTGTAAAACTTCTCTGTTAATCGTGACTAACTTAACGTTTTACTATAGTAAGTATTCTCTGAACGATCGTCGTTCCTTGTAGATTAGATTTTTTCTTTTCATTTTTTTCCTCAAACTTTATGCAATACGGCACCATACAAAATTCCGACTAAATTCAATGCCGATTGCACAATTCGATTAAAAGTTACATACTTGACAAAGCGCGGATATTATTCAAGGAAACAACGGGACTCTCGTTCATAATAAATAAACTTTTCTCTCGGTCAATAATGGCGGTTAATATGTGTGAATAATTGTCTCGAAATCGTCACGAAAATACGTTTGTTTACTAATATTCATTATTTTCTGCACGACATGCAGTGCACCAAATTTTTACTATATTTTACATAAGTGATCAGCCTTTGTAACGAACGACAGCCTTAGCCTTCCTCGGTCGTAACGTATCCAAATATACGTGACATTTAATGTTCATTTTATTGAAAATTTGTCAAACAAAAAATGACAACACGGTTTTACTATGTTCAATCGAACGCGTGCATTTTAATGAATCTAGGTTAGAATGTCAATAAATATCCGGATATGAGACGACCACGGACACGGTGAATGTCTTACACCATGAAATCGGGTCAATTGAATAGACTTCCCGGAATCGTAAGACATCTTTTACTATTTTTTTTTGTTGTTCTCTGTTTTTGTTTATAACTACAAATGATAGGTAACCTTTTGCAGGTGGGTCTCGACGGCTTGGACAATCGCAGGAGCATGTTCGACGTTGTCCTCTGCTAACATTGTGAGCATGTTAATGAGCGGCTTGCTGTTGATCGTCAAGTCAGACAGCGACGAGATATACTCGTCAGCTATCTCCTTGGACTTCGCCGACGTCATCTCGACGTTGTGATGTGGGATGATAGGTTAATGTAGTGGGTCCGTGTCAACCTGACAGGAACACTAAACACTGAAGCAGAAAAAGTAATTGCGCTCTCGTTACTTTA
Organism: Cephus cinctus; assembly: GCF_000341935.2. NCBI lineage: Eukaryota > Metazoa > Arthropoda > Insecta > Hymenoptera > Cephidae > Cephus > Cephus cinctus. The sequence continues at coordinate 19,118 of NW_014333567.1, forward strand.
TATATTCTTGTTGTTAGCATCAAGTAGGTGACAGAAGAGGAAGAACCAGCTGGGAATCCTTACTGGCGATTGTATATGTTTTGTGAAATTAAAAAAAATAAAAATATAGTTAAATGACGGTATTGTATATAAACATAAATAAACTTGACTATTTGAATTAGCGTGTTAGACTCTGGGATTAAGATGCTACAGTATTATAATTCCACATATGTATTAATTACATTGAAATAAAAAAGTAATCAACTTCATTATTAAATATTGAATATCAGAGTAAGTATTCCAAAACAGAAATTAGAATCTTAATAGGAGATTGTATCGTTGGTGAATGGTGTTTATAAACGGTAGCTTTTTTGGAGCCTAGTTGGAGGGGAACTCTTAAGATTACAAGAAAAAGAGTAGACTTGGTCCAACACAATGTTTAGAAAATCTCAAGTATCCTTAGTAACACGTTTACACGAGACCTTAAGCATTATATATGATATTTAGTGTCGGACATCGGCACATTTCAGTATTTACATAATATTAGAGGAAAGTGGTTGCGCGAGCAATCTTTTCAAGTGCCGAAAAGCGGTCCGGCTCTCTTCGTCCAATATTTGGAGCCAAGATGCTGCTGTTAGATAAATTTAATGAATATAATAAGTGTGCACAACAGTGAGTCAGTCACTTTCGGAAGTCGACAGAAATATATCAACGTAATCACGGGAAGCTATCACGCAGCTGGTTTTACCCAACGCCCGTCGAGTACTGTTTTACAAAATACGTATGTAGAGATTTCATATCACAGAGCCTGAGTACGCTTCACGTTATTCCAAATGTTTAAGAAAATTACCTTATTCACTCATTTCGAACCACAGAACATTCCGGTACACGATTAAACTCTATTCTCCGCAAGACTACACACGCACTACTGCTCAGACGGAACGAGGGACTCGCGTAAAATGGCTACCATACCCAACCATGCCTTTGTAGCTTATAACGGGACGGAGATTCTCAAATGAGAAACGAAGTCAGTGATTGGCTGATGGAATCGTCATGCTCTTCTCACCTCATGTAACAGCCAATGAAAGCGTCCGTTACTACAGCCGTTGGACTCCCACAATGTTGCTGCGTACAACATTAGTTCCCTACCTTCCCACCCATATGGCGCCACCATAGCAATATTCAGGATGATTTACATGAAACAACGAAACTTTCAATTTTACAACTGTAAAATTAAATAAAATAATAAAATAATATTATTCTAGAAGCAAATCGTTGATAAGCTTCGTATTTTGAGTAAATGAGTTTTCCTATTGTCGTCCATTAAAAATAAACGATGTTTTCATAGTCTTTATCTTGATTTGCTCCAAATAGAGATAATCATATTGTCGCTCCCGCGAGAATTACGTCATCTCCAAGAGAAGTAACCAATCGTGATCTAAGGGAATGTAATATTTCGATAGTTCACTTGCGAAATGCCTGCGATTCGCTTTGGAAACTACATGTGAACAACAGTTCGGTAGTGAAACATTGTAGTGACAGACGGACGGGATGTTTGAGTGTAAAATATTAACGTATACGGAAGCATATATCGTGAAAACTATCAAAAAGATAAATTACCTTTAAAGGGAAACAGAATCGATAGAAAATATGTTTGAGTTCGTGTGGAGTCTTGTGAAATAAAAAAAAAAAGTGTCGCGAGAGCCGCGGCGAGGAAGAAAGTGTTGTAATTTTCGGGCTAACCGCTAGACTCAAGGTAAGGGACTGTGGAAAGTGCGTGTACCGTGCTTTTAAATGAAGTATTAGAATCGTCTCTTTGACACTTTTGATCGCAATCAGACAAATGCAATGGAAGACTACAAGTTCCTCTTTAAAGTCGTTCTTGTGGGCAACGCCGGTGTCGGTAAGACATGTCTCGTTCGCCGATTTACACAGGTGAGAAACGAGAGACACTTTTAATGTTTTGATATATCAGTGAGATTAACAGATTACAGGATACTTTTGACAATGTTTTTTTAAACTGAAATATAATATAACTCAATGATTTAGTTCTTAATCCTGTTTCTTAATAACTTGTTATTGTTATTGTAAAAGTGAATCATCCAAGATATTTCATATATGGAGATCTTATAAAATATTCATAACTCTCATTCTTCTATTTGTAGTTCTAGTTTTTTGTATTTTCAGGGATTGTTCCCACCGGGTCAAGGAGCAACTATTGGAGTTGATTTTATGATTAAAACTGTGGAAGTGGAAAATGAGAAAGTTAAGGTTTGTACTTCGAATTGTTTAATATTACCTAAATGTTATGCTCATTAACTTAACTTTCTAGGAAATGGTTGTAATAAATCTTTATACTAAGCTCTATCACTTCCTTGACTTTCTCTTTGTATGATACATTCTTGCATAATTCATTGAAATTTTCATTCAGGTTTATTTCTAGAATAATATATGCTTGTTTCCATCTTTTCAGCTGCAAATTTGGGATACTGCTGGCCAGGAAAGATTTCGGTCAATAACACAAAGTTATTACAGATCAGCTCATGCTTTAATTTTAGTATATGATATTTCTTGTCAGCCAACGTTTGATTGCCTGCCAGAATGGTTAAGAGAAATTGAAGAGTATGCAAGCAATAAAGTCCTAAGGATATTAGTTGGTAGGTTGATTACTTGAATAGTTTAGTTTCTATATATAGTGAAACAAAGAATATACATCAGCATGCAGCATATGTTATATGGAGTAATTCTACTCAATAAGTAAACCACTGTGTGTTTTTATCATTACTGTTAAATATAGGAAATAAAATAGACCGAGATGATAGAGAAATACCAACTCACGTTGGTGAAGATTTTGCCCAGAGACATGGCATGTATTTCCTTGAGACATCAGCAAAGGAAGCTGAAAATGTTGAGCGGCTTTTCATGGAAATAGCTGCTGAACTTATGGAGGTAAGCCGACTTCAAAAAATAAGAAAGTTTTTGTGATCATTGTACAGGAAACTAGTAAAATATTTCAGCAAGCACGTAGCAAGGAGCTACCCAGGTACGAAACGAACGCAACCTCGATAAATGGAAAAACAACGTCAATCGGTGATGGCAGCAATTGTAGCAGCTGCAGCCGCCTTTCTTAACTTTATTTCTTTTTACCATGCATGCAATTTTTAAATTTATTTGACGTTATTAATACCATACGGTGTATCATTAGGAGAAGAGCAAGCAGCCTCCATCGGACTTGGAATATGTTATTAAATGTTTGTTCATAGATTATTATTTATTGTTTGAAACAAACGATCTATATCGATTCTGATGCAGTTGAGGCTCATTCCATGATGGAAGAAGTTCTCGTGAACTTTAAAAAATTCTGATCCAAATACATTAATAATTTTTTCTACGTTTATACTGGATGAAATATTTTGAGTATTTCACTTCAAAAGTACAAACAGGCCTTATCTCTCGACTAATTGATCGAAAATATCTATGCTGATACCTAAATTTTGACCAAACATTGTGAAAAAGCCTAGTCTGCATTGGAAGCGTCTGATCAGTGCAATATAATGAAGCATCACACGGTTTTATAACGCGATGCAAAGTGAGCATAATCGTTTGAAGCTCTTCGAATTGTTGATGCAAAAATGATTTTGTAATACCTGTCAATCATAACAATTGTTGTGCGCTCTTGCAATTGTTGTGAAATAAGCTCGTGACGTTAAGTACGTGCTCTTGTTAAATCCTAAATTTTATTTTGTTGCGCAAACTCACGCAGCAGCTTTTGTATTTGTAAATATATATAGAGAATACAGCACCGAGAACCCGTTATGTTTAAAACCATTTTAATCATACGTTGATTCGATTCGTTTTAATACTTTTTAATATTGTAATATAATTGTAATTAATTGTCTTAATTAATTAGGATACATCAGTTCTTTTATTACACGACCATTGTCGACATTCTTTTTTCGATACTCAGTGCGCTACTCTAGTCTCATTAATTTTCTTTTTTCTTTCTGAAACGATATGTTGATTAAAAACACCTTAAGTTTCACCGTAGGTTCAACAATGATTATGAAGAAATAAGTTGACTACTCTTGCTTTTGCATTAAATTAGTAATTAAATTGCTGTGTCGTTAATAGTTTTTACTTTCATTAAACGGACCTCTGTTAATTACTGTAATCCATCACGTAAATCGAACGATAGGTACTCTAGATTAAGATTTCTTAATTAACAATCAAAGTAACGAATTACAAAGTGAAGAGAAGGTCGCATAACTCGACATACTGTAGTCAATTAAGACCGAATAATATATTATTAACGCATCGCTGTAGCTAATTGTCTATTTGGTTTTGTGCAATTACTGATAGAGATTGCTAATTTTTAAATATCGTTCATCAATTAAAGAAAGCGTAAAGACATTAAGGAAATAGCGAATACGCGCGGTGATATCAATATTCATGACACTTCTCGTACCTTCCTCGTAAAAGTTCATTGAATGGAACTTTTGTCGTATAGGAATTTGGTGCTACAATTTTAATTGGTACACGTTAATAGTATTAACGAATGTAACATGCGGCATCAGGTTTTGATTGTTCCCAATTAAAACATTAACTTCATTATGATATCTACGTACAAGCCAGATATCAAATACACCGTGTAGTTTATTAGATAATATGTGAAACCTGGAATGAACAAAATATTATCCAGATTACATAGATTACCTATTAACTTTTTTATCAGCGCTTTTTTCTGTAACTCCCCAAAATCTCAAATACATATCAGTTTATTGTAAATGGTCCATCCCCTAGCTTTGCCCCAGCTAATTTAATAGCAACTCTCTGTGATCAATTGACTCATCTTTATTTTGCAGAATACTACCGTTCAGTTTTACAATGTATGCTACGCGTATAATGTAGTACTAATTTGTACGATTATTAATGCACGGAGTAGTATACCGTTATTAGCATACAATGGAACTCGTGTTGAGGACTGCTATTTAATTAGTAAAATAAAAATTAGTGAACCAGTGGATATCTATATCCATTTAGTAGACAATTGAATTTCTTTATTATTAGAAAGAAAGATTTAGTTACAATTTGAAAATTTATTAAGATCACGGCTACAAATATAGCAAACAATTATATCACACCAAACCTTTGTTGCTTTTATATTAGCCCTACGTAATATGGCTACCTTTGTTTATCTCAAATAGGATACTTCATTCATTTGGTTGATAGTTCACTCAGTGTTCTCATCACCCATTTTCTAATTATCTTAAACACAATAAAACAAAACCGTAATAGTAACTTATGACATTTAATTTGTACTTCTATGCATAAACATCTTTGTTTACTGAAATTTTTCAAGGCCTTGAAATGTAACAATGTGCTATGATTCCATGTTACGGTTTAGATAGAATCGTATAAGCAACTAATACAACAATTGGAGTATTCCTTTGTGTCGTTACATTACCACCAATGTGAGATATGTAATATTTTTCTCTGTGACATTAATGTATATTTTTGTCAATTCCCTTATAAGCATTTCACGTAACTCAAATAAATATACTGAGGAGAGCAATCTTTATACTTTGCTTATCAGTGAAATTGATTCAGTGTTATTATGAGAACCTGGAGTGCAATGAATTACTTTAACTATTAATTATCTATCATAGTATTTATTTTTACAAAATGTAGCAAGACAAATATAGTTAACACAGACTGCTTTACACGGTATGCCTGCCATAGAATTGCTGACCTAACAATATGCTCTACCATTCATAAGAGCAGTAATGAAATACTTTAATGGAAATAAATACAGTCAGCAGTTTCAATTTTGATGACGCCACTACAAAAGACATTTATAACTCTTGAAAAAAGTCATTTAACCTGACTTGTTTTAAGGAGAGTTCAAAGAGACGATCTAAAATTGATGCATCTGAGACTAATGGATTTACAGGACTTTCCTTGCAATTACTTATATAGATTCCACCTCTTTCTTCGACAGATTTACTTACAGCTGCATAAACGATTGGTGTTGCTCCTTCGGTAGGAGTCTGTAACAAATTAATAATATTTGGTAATGATTAGCTACTAAACATTCGGAGCATGAAAAGATTTGGAGAAATATGTCATGCGATTTACCTTAAATATTAGAGGCAGCAACCATTTGAAATACTTGCTTAGGAGAGTGTCATTGAACAGATCGGTATTAACTATTCCAGGATGGACGGCATAAGTTTTAATGTGTAGTTGTTTCTCGGTAAAAAGTTGTTGAAGCGATTTTGTGAACATCACCTGAGCCAATTTACTCTGAGCATAAGCGGCGGATGTGATGAACTGTTCCCTGTCATAGAATAAAGAAAAATAACGAAATGAAGATTAAAATCTCATTGCTTTGAGGAATTGTTCTAAATAAAATAGTAATGATAAAAATAATATAGCATTAGATAAGTTGAAGCCCGAAGAGAAAATGCAGCAGTGCTTTTATTTCTAGATAGAATATTTTTCAAAGAATATTTGCGACAAGTCATTTCGAAATGCGTTTCTATTAATTTTTCATTTTGTACTTCTTTGACCGTATTGATTCGTTACTTGTAATTGATGTTCTCGAAATTGATGATGCCCACAAGGTGAGCGCACGACGATACGTTAACAACTCTGGCGCATTCCGATGGTGAACCGCCATTTTTTAATAAAGGTAACAATAACGATGTCAATAAGAAATGTGACAAGTAATTGATCGCCCATTGTTGCTCGAAGCCATCCTTTGTTTCAGCATAAGGTGTAAACATGATCCCAGCTATAAGAGAATTAAATGACTAAATGTATTTAGAGATAAGTCAAATAATTATAGAAGAATGTAAAAAAAACTTATGTTTATTACCATTATTTACAAGTACGTCGATTCGGCTGTAATCTCTCTTGATACAGTCTGCGAATCTGCGCACGGAATTCAAATCCGCATTATCCAACTCGTAAACCTTTGCAATTCCATCATTAACGCCAGATTTTCGAATTTCTCTAATCGCCTTTTCACCCGCTGCAGGTGCTCGACAAGCTGAAAATGTATTTAAATAATTTATAGTTTAGTCATTTAATTATCGATCAATTTACAAGTTGACAACGCACCAATAATTACTTCCATGTCACATTGTAGTAACATTTTTACAACGGTTGCACCAATTCCCCGTGATCCTCCAGTAACAATGGCAATTTTACCAGTCTTTCTTGGCATATCTGAAATTCGAATTATATTTATACAACACGATCATGCTTCAAGCAGTCAATGAAATTTGACGTATATAGATACGTTATAGACGCTAAAACAAATTGGCTTTTAGTCAATTGTCAATTACATAAGATATTTCGAAGATCCATAAGTTTTAATCAGTTTAAACTCTGAATCAACCTTAATCAAAACTTTTAGTCCATTGCTGGATCACAAGGCAGTGACAAAAATGCGTGCATGCATACTTGAAAATTCAATTAAGTTTTGTAGGTCGTATCATTTTTAGTATATGCGTTGTCCAAATTTAAAGTCTCGGCGGCAACGTAAAGTATAGATGCAAACACGTACGTAAGTGAAAGTGCCTTAAATTAGTAAGAAAAAACAAGCAATTAAGAAAAAGTATACTTAAAGTCTTACCAGTCTTGTTGTAACGCGCTTCCAGTCTGTCAATAATAAGTCCTTTGGATCCAAGAACATTGTATTTGATCTCATAGAGAATCTCATGGAAAACCAGCGGCCAATTTTTTCGGGATTTTGTATATATGAGGATGCCAGCAACGAGCGCACAAGTCGAACCAAAAAGTAACAACATGTTTTTAATCTTTCGCCGTCCTAGGTACGCAATTCTGTTCGTATACGACCGTTGAAGCATCAATCGACCGAACAAACGGAAGCCTCTTGCTCAACTAAATAATCGAGAGCCTCAAAACTCAGTAAATCCTACTCCTCGTTTTTTCTCCCTTCTTCTAGTTCGCTTTCTTCGTCCTTCTTTGCCCGGCTACTCGTTCATTTATACATTCCACCATTCGAATACTGTATTTTTTCTCCTCCTTCACGACATTCCAAGACCTACTTATCTTTCTAAACCTTCTCTGCTTTCTCCGCTCTCTCTGTGTATATGTATATGCAATAATACATACAAGTACTATACTGCCACAGTGCTTGCGGCGCTGGTAGTGAATTACAGAATGTCCTCAATATATTATCGACGCGTGCGTCTCAAACTTTCCTCGTAAACTGATTACGCAGCAGCCCAAAATGTTACGTAAAAAAGTCCAAACAATTGTAGATTTATCAATATGATTATCAGATAGTATTGATAAATAAACGCTTCTTTCTGTAAATTCATATGCCTTTTGTATAGCGTTCTGATTCGTCGGTATGACACGTGTCTCTTTCAGTGGATGTTTATCCAGAAAGTGGAATCCCTAGCAAATTGGATTGCGCCAAAAAGTAAAAAAAAATTTTTGATCACTCAGTGAATTTTCGTTACACAAAAAGTACTTACATTTTTTCGAAGCAGTATGTAGTAGCAGCATATCTATAGTATGTAATATATGCAGGTACTCAGAAATATTGCAATCATCTGAAGATGGCTCTATTCGTTTGATTTCTATTAATTCCCATGTCCGAACCATGTTCAGATAGGCAATAACCAACCCATTGATACTAGCAGTAAACTAATTAAGAAACTTCTTAACGATACAATTAATTTAGTAAACACTGGTAAAGGCACTTGCGTCAATGCTGCTACCGGAAGCTCTTTACTATAGATCTAACGATTTGCTGTTCCTCCTACAATTATATATAGTCGATCCATGAGTAAAATAACTCAGAGAGAGATAGGAACACGTGCTTTGTGCTAGGAACTAGTCCCGAAGTTTTGTATTTTTTTTTATCTATCGCTAGAGCTAATTTGCTTGTGAACCGACTGTACGTAACTTATATTTTTATATCTTGACATTCTGCGACTGCGTCATGCACAGCGCCACACTGCTGCGGCTGTGAGAAATGATTGACTGCGCTGTTCTGCGTGTTCTGCGTATTTTCATTTTCCACCGTGAAGACAATTTTCTGTTGACGTAATTTAATTTGTTAATAATAATCTTTTAGAGTATCACCATGATACCTCTATCGTTTATTTTACGGTCTCGTTGTCGAGCTGCTTTATCAGGATGTGCGTATAATTACCTGAGAGTGAATATTATGCCTGCGGCGAGAGTGAAGAACTTCTGTAGGAGCAGCAGTGTTCATAATCGTACTATCGGTCATTTATTGGATCATTGGAGTCGAAATTTTGAAAATGATGGAATTTCAGAACCGGTTGAATCTATTGAACATATCGTTGCTCATGTTATGGGTACTAAGAAGGTATAGAAATTAATTTTTGAGAAACTTTCTGAATGATAGGTCATGGCGATTCTCTGTTCACTGCGGAATGTCACTGGCGGAAGTACGTCATGGCTGAATTTTCGTTTGCGTCTGTCAATTGAATTCGTTTCACAGATATTGGATTTAGTTAATATGCGGGAGAGGGAACTGACCAAAGAGGAGGTTGAGAAATTGGAAATGTTATGCCAGTGTAGATTGTCTAGGTAAATTGAGCAATTATATTTGTAAGTTGGGTTATAGTAATATACTTTATCGGATTATCGTTTTCAGAATGCCGGTACAATATATTATTGGGGAATGGGATTTCAGAGACATTACTTTGAATCTTATACCGCCTGTATTTATACCAAGGCCAGAAACAGAGATTCTTGTTGACATTGTATTGAAACAATTGTCATCGACACAGCAGGAGAAATGTAGAATTTTAGAAATTGGCTGTGGCTCTGGTGCCATTTCCTTGGCCCTTGCTCATTCTTCTGACAAAGTATTGTGCTTTTGTTAATTTGAATAATCCATTAGTAAATGTATAAGAAGATATGTACTTTAAATAATTTGTACATTTCTTCAGGTACAATCTGTTGCGATCGACGTAAACAAACATGCCTGTAATTTGACCAGAAGCAATTGTAAAAATTTAGGCTTAGACGATAGACTGACAATTATTAATGCTGCGTTGGAAAAGGATGGTATTATAAAAATTCTTGATGACACAGAAAATAAGATTGAATTTAATAGAGAAGAATTTGATTTCATAGTCAGCAATCCACCATATGTACCAACATCAAAGTTATCTGAACTCGCACCTGAGATAAAAATGTAAATTCTCTAATTTCTCTGTAGAGCCTCTTTTCACTTTTCGAGATTGCATAAACCCTTGTTATTTCAGTTATGAAGATCTTAGAGCATTGGATGGCGGTAGTGATGGTTTAGATGTTATAAAACCTCTATTACGGTATGCAGCAAAAGCACTAAAGACTGACGGTAGCCTCTTCATAGAAGTGGATACATCGCATCCTGAGTATATAGTCTTTTTTACCAAAAAGTATTCAGATCTGAAGCTGAAGCATTTGCACACGTACAAGGATTTTTGCAATAACGATCGATTCGTTCAAGTATTAAAGTTTAGGTAAGTATTACAAATTTTCCTTAGCATATACAGGTCCGCAGTGGATTAAAAATACTGAGCATGACCTTTAGTCAATAGCGGCATTGCGCAGGACAAGGTTTTTCTAATAAACACTCATTAAAACGGTAATAATTTATTATAACAATAATACTGGTAAAACAAGTACTTTCACGCGATAATTTCACGCAAGTCTAGCACCATTAATTATACAATCCTTGGAATGTTCTTTATTATCGTTTACACGTGTATACTATTTCGTTATCCGTTCCATCTCTTATTGTGCAAGCAGCACTATGGCATTATAGTTTTTGACCGCTAGTGAGCAATAAGTAGATCAATAAATATCGAACGCCATTATTAAATGTACACAAGCGTCATTGGTCTCTTAGTAGCAGAGCGTCGCGATGCTCTTGAAATTACTACGGATCGGGTAGCACAATCTAGACCTTCCACCGATTAAATATATCGAGAGTATATAGGCAGTCTCGTATAATTAAAATTTGCGTGTGGTAATGAGAAATTTGAGACGAAAAAGTATGAAAAGTTATCTTAAACGTCGGAATGTACATTATACATTCGTAAGCTGTGACAAGTGGATAACATGAATATGAAATTTCTACTCGCAAAACACGAGTGGCAAATCTAAACGTTAAAGTCAAACCTGAATATTAGAGGCACTTGATGATTTAAGGCAGTTAATACCTTTCAAAGTTTCATAAAGCGAATTTGAGAATCATTTGCTTTCGTTGATCCGATCAGTATATTCTTTCTAAGACGTAAATGATGTCTTCAATGTAGCTAGAATAATAACGGTATATCCTTTCCTTCTAATTTTACGCAATAACAAAATTATTGCTAAGTTCTTAACGGTGACCTTAGTAAAGTATCGTACAAAAACATTGACTCTTATTTGTATATAAAGAGCATGACTATCGCGAGTAACTCTTGCGTTAGTTCCATATAACGCGTAACCTACTTAGATATTAGATTAACGATCGCGTGAATGATATTTCGTAATAACGAAATATTATTTCTGAAAGGTGCACAGTAAGTACCGTTTGACAGGAAGTCGCTAAAATTTCACCTAAAGTGGTCATGAGTTATACATGATCGCTATCATTTTCCCTATCGTCATGATCTGGTAATCGTAGAGAAAGTCGCGACGTATTTGCAAGTTCAGAAAGAAGAGTTTCAGAGTCTGCAGCATCGAGTAACGCACCACCACTTCCACTGTGCCCACTAACGTGGGTTTGAGCGCTGACGCTCCTTGCGAGCAACTTCATAGCTCGATCCTTTCGCTGCTTCTCCCTCTCTGTCTTGAGCTTGGAAAATTCGTCGTCCGAACTTCCTGAGGAAGCCGAGCTCCGTATACTGATATTGTCGGTATCATTGACGCCGCCGCTACTATATCGTGGACCAGGGTCGAAGGCTGCGCTGGAGCGCGCCGATTGCGTCGGCCGTTGCACCCTGAAAGATGTCGCAGGGGACAATAATGGTTGTTCTTCGGGTGCTGGCAATTGACTGGGACGACAAGAAGCAAGTGTAGTGTATGGCACATCGAAGGAGAAAGCGCGAAACGGATAACGACGTTGGAATTGCTTATCAGACCTGGCTGCGAGTGATCGCGCTGCTGTTGCGGCTGCTGGTGCGCTACTGGAGAGAAGCTCGCCATTTTTGTTAGAGTGCGAGATCGTTCCCGGGACGTCGACTGGAGCACTGGCTGGTGGAGGACCTTGAGGGAATATGCTTTGTACATGGGGACGAGTTTCCGGCCTCATTGACGTCATCGTCATCTGCTCGTCAACTTCCTCGATTACTCCTATTCTCATCGATCCGCCGCCGCCTATAAAAATTAATAGATATGTGATATGCCGCAGTTATTAATATATGGACGAATGCCGTAAAATATCTAAAAGGTATTCGAAAAATCTACCAGGGAATCTCGTTTGCAAGGATGCCGCTGAGCTAGAATTAGGCAACCTCGCTGGTGTTTTAGTTCCACTACCGGGAGCGCTGTTTCCGTCTGGTCTATCTTCTTTACTGAACAATCTGCGAAGAACACTCGTTACGCTGTTTACTCTTGTCAGGGACCCTCCTATATTGCTTGGTGTCGAGCCGCCACTTAGCGTTCTATCTCTGGTGCTTACTCTGCTGGCACTCCTAATGGGAAGAAATAAAATTTCCATAAGTAACCTGGGTTATTTTACATGATAATTGCAATACATACCTAGATATTTTACCACCCGCTATAAAATGAATACCCGACGCAGCGTCTTCGGCAATTTCGTTATTAAACTTTTGATGATAATCAGGAGCTAAATCATCTATTCGAACAGCTGATGGCTGAAGTTCCTGTTGTGCCGCTGACAACTGAATTCCAGCTGTAGACGGTTGAGGATGTTCCTCGCGGAATGGCTGTGCTGCAGCCGTGTACGGTAACTCCATAGGGAATATCTCGTCCCAGTATTGATCACGAATCAGTTCAGGATGATCGTGATGCATCTCGTCAACAATAAGGTAGCTCACCTTGAAAATATAAATATTTAAGGATTATTACATTCTTTCATGTTACCCAGTAAACGGACAGACGTCAACTTACTTGCAAGTTTCTGTCAATGATCCAGTTCACTTCAAAGTCATCATCGTCTTCTCCAAATGGATTAATAAGAGTCTCGGCTACCTTGAGCCAGCCCATGTAGAAGAAAAATTGCAAGGTCGTGAAGACAGGAAAATAAAGATCAATTGTAGACTTGGAGGTGGTCTCTGTCCATTGTCTACCCATGACACTTGTCAAAAAGTATGTATACACAGCTAAAGTAACGACTTGAGTGTAAACTAAAGGTACACTGATCGTGTCATAATGAATGAGTCTTCCACAAAGTCCTCGAAATTTATTAAGTTCATCGATCAGCGTCTTCACAGCAAAGTCATCACGGATACGACCTTCCTTCCTGGCACGCGTCACGATACTCGAAGCCCAGACAATTGGAAGCCAATGTTTGCTAGGCTTAGGAAACTTTGCGTTGAGACTTTGAAAGATCAAAAGTTCATTGTCCAGCAACAAGCCAGCCTCAACAAAGTGATCCAGAGTAGGAAAACGTTTCTTGACCCGAGGTGAGATATTGCTTAGAACAAGCGTGAGACAAATGCAGACATACCTGTAAAAAATATTTACTGATATAATCAAAATAATCATGTTATCAACAGAGGATTATCTGCTATCAATATCACATAATATAATCCACAATAATTCATCAACAACGTACCTAACAATGGTTCGTCGCATGAGCCTCGCTCTTTCATCGTTTCCATGTATAGTAGCAGAAACAAAAACTGCAATGGAATCCGGCCAGGGTATCACCATGTACTGATTCCACCATCTTGTCATAACGATGCTAACGTAGAATCCCAAAACAAATGAGAGTGGTATAAGTTCCCTATATTCATTGCAATATGCTACCACAGCTTCAAAGGTCTTTTTCTGCTCTGCATTCAGCAGGAGTTGATAGACGGTCGACAGGGCATAGTAGATGAAGAGAAAAAGTGCCAGATCGAGCCATACAAGCTTGTATATACTGGCGCGCCATCTGAAAGCCATTCAAAAAATATTTCCACCACTGAGGTCATTGAAGAAGCATGGGGCTATGGTAGTATGGAATTTCGAAGCCACCGGAAGAAAGATATTGCGCATAGAGAAGAATAAAGAGCGCCGTCCGATGAGTAAGGTCAACTTGTATATATCGATAAGTCTCAATATCATCCGCACATTCGTTACGATGACCTCCTTCAGCAGGCGTGAAAACGACAGGAACGTCGCCGAGGTGTTTCTAGAAGCGGACCTTGTGTTACCGCCTAGGCGTAATTATGAATAATATAAACGATACCGTAGAAACCACGTCATGAACCAGCTCGTGCAACACTTCAGCGACGCGTGTTATAATTTAAACAGAAATTCACAATAGACTAACAAATGCAAAGTGACTGAGACTATCGCTGTGATTATTGAATTGTTCTTCCTTGTGAGGTATTTTCATGCAAATGCGTTTTTATTTCCATATTATAATGACTTCCCAAGTTTTCAAGGCCGCTGTAATCTAGTTTAAAATGGAGTCATTTAACTAAAACGAGGAAAGTTAATAATTTTCCTTCAAAGCTAAGGTGAACGGAAACGCGTGTTTACTCGGATACCGCATTATGAATATGGCGCATGTTTTGCGGATATATACGGTCTGTTCTATAGATTTTATTACAATACAAAGTAATTATAGGACCAAGGTGCGCAGTGTGAAATCCTTTCAGGATTTAGGGCCGCTGAACCTTTTCATTGCTTTGACACACTTGTCAAACGAAGGCTTGCCCGAATTGTACTGAATAAGCAGTTTTAGGAGTTTGAAAAAAAAGCAGACTGTACCTAGACACGAGAATAGTTTCTGTGGACGCGTGCTCTATTTACTTGTGACTATGTAGATGGTTGAACTTGCAAAAGTTGGCAAGGATCAGAAACGTCTAGGTCTGCGTACGCATACTCAGGAACCTCTTACGTGAATCATGCTTCTGATTCCCTTCATAGTTTTGTGATGCGATATTTATTAAAAGAAACAAGGCTGCGTGCAGTCAAATATAGTCGCGCAATTTGCGATAAAATTGATTAAATTAATATATTTTCATTTTCTTTTAGAGACGTATGAAATATGTCGCACAACGATGCAGATCTTGAGATCTGAGATTTTTATAAATCCAAACTTTGATTTATTCTCACCTGAGCAATAATTTGAGGAAACAGCCCAATCCTCGACAGGTGGCAACCTCGGCCGTGTAGGTGACTGTCATCTCGTAGCAGACTTAACCGACGAAACACAAGGAAGAGGAAGAGGCCAAGATAGAGCGTAACGCTGCTAGGAATCAGGGGGAAACATTCTTTTCTCCCTAAATGAATACTGCTGCAAGTGAAAGAAACTAGAGATGAGGTATATGGCTTGTCCGTGTTTTGCAAGAGAAAAAAAGTACGACCTTTCAAGGCCGATGAGCCGAATCGTTTAAAAAAACGCTAGGTATCTTTGATCTTGCGTAATTCCTATTATGCTGTTAAGTGTTTGCAAAACGTGTATGTATTTTAACAATGGCGTCGACGAATATGAGCTCGACGTGTTGATTCGTTGTTGAGCCCGATCCGTTCTCTTTTTGGCAATCTTCAAATAGTTGTAAAAAAAGTCCAGAGTTAGGAGTAATGATCGAGGACGATAACTTTCACGCTCTTGATCCAACATAGACAGCCTTTAAATTTGTAGATGAAATCAACGTTAAAAAAGAACACCATCAGATGACACTGCACTGAATTTCACGAAAAACAAGTATGCGTTCGCGTAAATAACGGATAATAAAAGACTCGGTTAATGAAATTGTTTAAAGGAATACAAGCTCACGATATTTCACGATAAATAGGACAAACACACTATTCATGGGTTTAAAAATCAATGTAATACGTGTGTACCACTGACACGTTTTTCGTATCTCAGACAAAGAACAAACCAAAACTATTCTTTAGACCGATGGATGGGATCAACGATTTCTATTCCACCAGCATTAAAGCGATGTTTTAGATACTCGTAAAATCATTCGTTATTGATATTATCTTGAGTATTGATAGGATTTTCAGCCTCGTTCTACGATTATCGTAAAGTTCAACTCAGTTATCTCAATTTCATATTTCTGGTTGATTCCGACAGTTCAGGAAAACCTCTTTTGCAGTAAAAACCAAGACGTGAGATGTCGTTGGAAAAATATAGTGCCTGCAGCAGTATACTGATTTCCTTACAGTAGCTTGACGCATTGGCAGAAATACTCCAGGGTCTACGATAAGGATCACTATACCAAACTATAGAAGGTACAAACAACTCCCCACAGTCCAATCCTGTCAACAACGGGACTTCACCATGCTTTGTATGCTCCTTGCTGTCCTCTTGATCCTATATAAGTGACAAGTAGATCCGCTGCAGGAGGTAAGAGGGGCAGAGACAACGATGCACCAAGCTACACAGCTGATTCTGTAATCGATGCACTATTGAAAACTGCCCTACCGATCAACGGTACCAAAGAGAACTACGTCCACGTGAGATCTTAAAGACCGTGACGATCAGAGCACGAGGATGTTGATTTACAGATGATCCGAATACGCTTACTTAATCACTGAACATCGTTGCGACACTGTCGGACTACTCGCGTCGATGAATCGTTCCGGAACCGCTGAGTAGAGACGTCGCGGCGTCGCGTCAAATGGATCGGCCTTCTGTACCAATCCGAAGTCTTTGTCGATCCCCACTCCTATGCGAGTTCCCTTTCCTCACGACGATACGAGGTATATAATCTTTTACGCTAAATACTCAGAATCACCCTTCAAATGATTTCTTTATTAAATGCTAGATTGGTTGGACTTATTAATATTACGCGATAAAAAACGAGAGACTAAATAATTGTTAAAAGTGCGATAACTTTATCGTCCGATCAGTCAAGAGGTTCCGATCATATGACGAAAATAAAATTATAGATCCTTGCATTCGATGTTATTATATAAATGAGTGATCTTTTATTTATTGTAAATAATTTATTTAATGAGCTACATCCCGGTGGATGTATGATGCGTTTCAAGTCCGATTAAGCTTCGCTCGTAAACGCGTGCACCGACCTGTTAACAGATATAGCATGCGTATTTACTTATGTAAATATCAAATGTTACACTGCAATCATGTGACTTAGAGGAACGTTATCATTAAAAATAGACAGCGCGTAATATTTGTTCAAAAGAGCAACTACGTGATAATGGCATCACGAACATTAAACGAGCGGAAATCTATAATACGTTGTACAAATAATTAATTGGAGGTTCCTCCTTGGGATTGCTCGACGAGAATAATTATTTATTATGCCAGTTGGTCAGCTTACTAAGATTTGTGATTAAGCTTTATTATGTTACAATTTTAAGGTCGAGATTCATTATCACAAGTATCAGGAAGTCGTTGGGTATCGTGCTGGAGAATAGAATTTATAATACTAAAATTGACGTTGTCATACTAAATGATTCACATCGTTCTAATCAGTCCATAAACGTTTATCTGATGTGATGTTTAATTACGTATGACGAAAGTGTTTAATTAAGCGCTTCATACGTTCAGAGAATCAATGTTTTTTCTAGAAAAAAAAAAAGAATATCTGCAAGTAGCCGATGTTGCTAACGATATATGAAATAGATATTATCAAAGTTTTCAAGGATACTTTGGTCGACTTGCGGTTTCAAGTAAACCGCTAGAATAGAGTCAGGGACGATGGTACGTTGCGTCATTCGTAAGAATTCTGCGTTATCGACCTGCAGAATATATTGTGAAATTGTTATATTTTTTATCACTGCAGCGCCACCGTCGTAGGTTGATTATCATTTACGGAGTCTCGAGACTCTTTGGAATTATACACAGGCGTGCTGGACGAATTGATGTGTGTGGTTCGTTTATGCTGTGTTAATAATTTGCGAGTAATTGAGAATAGCTGACTGTTGTATAAAAGTAGAAGTTAGAGTAATGTGAGTATAATTTAATTTTCAAAAATAATAGATCGTAAAGAGATAGTTTTAAAGACGTTAAATAACAGCATCAACTTTTACTTTGCAAAACTAGGCTAAGAGAGCAGGATAATGATTGTAACTGTACATTAAAAGTATTATAGAAAGATTGATATTTTTTCTTACTATCGGGTAAGATCACCAGTTGCTTTTTTATCTTACTATTGTGAACAAGACTCTATTTGTACTTGATGTTTATACTGCTTGTGATTGAATTATTGTAGAACGATACTTAGTTAATAAAAGTTATAAAGACCGCACAATGATTTAATACTGGCTGCATTATATTGCAATTGATGTATTTCATATCTTATTGTTATATTAATTATAGAGATTATATTCATCATGGCAGAAAACGTAACACCAACACAATCTGAACACTCTCAACCACAAACAGAGAGAGGATGGAAAGCACTGAAGGAACACATTATCGAAAATAAAATTCAAGTTGGATTGTGGACAACGAGAGTTTTTACCATGTTATTTACTTTGAGCTATCTTTTATCATTATCCACATTTGGGTATGACATTCATTTTAGTATATCCTATTAATAAGCTCTCACCGAAATGTTTAAATTATTTTTTTCCTCATAGAAACCCATATAATGCATATTATAAAGCTTTAATGAGCAATGCTGCAACCTATGCCTTACGTCTTCACCAAAGAGTGCCAAGAGTACAGCTCAGTAGAGAGTTTTTAGCACTATTACTTCTGGAAGACTCCTGCCATTATCTTTTCTACTCTCTGATATTTCTATATGTTGCTCCGGTCACACGTATCCTTTTACTATAAAACCCCTGATCATTATTTATAGATATATCTATAATTTTAAACCTGTATCAAATAACAATTTTTCCTTAAAAAAAGATAACAGTTGTACTCAGCCCAGTTTTTCTCTTCGCACTCCTTCACTCAGCTAGTTATTCTCTCACGCTTCTTGATGTAAGTTGATAATATTTACTTTCATTACACATACGTGATAGAATAGTGTCACTAATAATACATTGCTTTGCTGATATTAATTGTAGTGCCTTGGACAAAACAGCTGTTGGGCCGCTCGACTGTTGATATCCCTGGTTGAATTTCAGTCTCGCAATATTCTCCGCTTGTGTGGATTATGCGAGATAATGATTTTGCCACTCACCGTATTCCTTGTTCTCACGTATGTATAACCCATTATTATAGATGCATTATAAAATAGAAATAGTCATTCTATCACTTATATGTATTACGTAATTTTTTCGTACAGCGGTCGAGCCGGTCTATTCACGCCTTTCATCTATTATCAATTCTTATCGTTGCGGCTTTCTTCACGACGAAATCCTTTCACACGCAACGTTTTCCACGAAATCAGAATGGCACTAAGTTCTGTAGCTTCAAGCCCTTCAGTTCCATATCTTTTGCGACGCTTGGTTGAAGGATTGCTTATGCTCACACAAAGGATGGCAACAGTAAACCAGTAACTGTCCCATTGGAATACTCGGTCATCGAAAAGCAAAGAGAACTGAGTTATTAAAAATGACGAAAATAACAAAAAAGATTATTTAAATGAAATCGTTACTGTTTGTCGACAGACGGTATATTTTCGGTGTTGCGTTATTTTTTTCCATAGTATATCTTTTTTCCAGGGAATAAGGTTAAGTAATTTAGAATGTAAGGGAAAATGAAAAATTCGTCGGCATTATTCGTATGATAGTTCTATAATTAATCACTTGGGTGGTTCACATGGGTCTAATTTAATTGCATTTACACGAATGCGTTACAAATTGATAAGGTTATTCCGCAATTTAATCACGGTTATAGTCCTTTCATTTTAAGTAATGATATTTTATTCATCAATCAGTTGGTTTTCACTTTCGAACAGTCACTATTGTTACACCTATAATTTTGAAATCCAACAGTTCAATTAGCTTTGGATGGATATAAGAATGCCATGATGCTACACGTGGTATAGTATTACAATCGTGTTATTGGCTTTTGATCCAGCGTCGTGACCTGAATTCCAATGTCCATTTCAAACTAATTTACAAATCGAGATAAATTTCTATATAGAGGTTTGCTGAATATGTAGGAACAAGAAGTAAACGTGGTGCATTATTTGCTTCTTGTCTCCATAAAATGAAAAATTGCCTTTACTACGGTATTGTCGCACACAATGTCCAGTGATTATATTGCAAAATGAATTTGCGACCAGCAAGATTTTAAAAATATCGTAAAAATTTTTAAACTGGTAATATGCACCTTTTTACTTATTGATAGATTGATCAACGTAGAAGGGAAATAGGCGAATGATTGATGAAATATTGGCTGACCGATATAAAATACTCTAACGGTATAAGACATTTGTTGTCAATTGTTAGAGTTTTATAAAATCGGTAATTGCCAAAAGTCTCGCTCAACTTTAGTATCGTTTCTGAGTGCACGGTTAAACACTATAAGTTGCTAGTTATTCAATAAAATGTTACGGTAAATCAATATTTCATAAATAAAACGTAAAATACAAATGCTGTGTAAATACTGAAATTTTAAACCTCTGTTATCTGTATCTATTCCATGTATTTTAGTTATCGATATGACAATGTACAAGCATAATGTCGATTCGAATTGATAAGGATTACGGTTACTTTGTTTATAGCTAATGGATATATTTTGAATGGATTGTATGTAGGTGCAATATTTATCGGAATTCAAATATAGTTTTTAATTTTAAAACTTTTATTGTAATCACGTATGTCGTCAAACAGCAATTGGAGCTGGTTGGGGAGCATCTGGCTTAGTCACTTTAATGTCAGATGATGGATGCGAAGGCAGTTCTTCATCCTTTGGCTCAGCCACTGAAAATTTGTCTGGCAATGGTTTTCTAGGTCCAGTTTTACCAGTTTCATCACAAGGAAGCATGATTTTCACTTTGATTCCCAAAACACCTAAAGTAAATATCAAAATTATTTTAAAAAACATATGTATACTTTTATTGGACTGTGTAATCCAACACCTACCCTGCCTTAGAAGTACATGTCGCGTGGCTGTATCGACATAGTCATTGATGGGTTCACCTGAATGAATCATCAGTCCATCAACAAATTTCATTGATTTTGCACGTTGACCACGCAATTTGCCACTGACTACCACTTCACATCCTTGAGCTCCTGATTCCATAATGAAGCGGAGCACTCCATAACAAGCTCTGATAGAAGAACAAAATTAAAATGACAAATGGATTGAGATGTATGAAAACAGCATGGTAATAATGTTAATAAGAGAAGCACTGCGCACCTTCTTACAGCCAAACCACCAATGAGCTTGTAACGCAAAGATTCAGCTTGTGCTATGGCACAGAGGCCACGAGTAGCAACTTTTTCAGCATAGAGTTCAACACTGTGCTCTTTGAAATTGAAACGCTTCTGTACCACAGAAGTCAGTTCCCTGATACGACGTCCTTTTTCTCCAAGCACACTCTGAGTATGAGTTGCCATCAAGATGATCTCAGTCCGAGTAGGAGTAACTCGTACTTCAACACCAGAGTAACCATCTTCAGCCAATTCACGAGTTAGAAACTCGTTGAGCTCGGCCTTAAAGACACCGTCTCCAACGAACTAAATAAGAATATAAAATAAACATTGAAAAAATTGTGCAAAACAGGTACAGCTGCTTTCAAAGTAACCTAACAGAGCAATCATGCTCACTGAGTAAAGTATCAAAAATGTTAAGTCTAACATATTAAGTGAAATCCTAGACGAGTTTAGCGTTTTAGAGAGAGATTTTGAAGAAACGACATCAGTATACATAGCTGTCAAAATAGTCCGCATAGTTTTTAACGAGGTTAGGCTGAAATGCAATATCCATAGCATATGAGAAAGTGTGGGATACATCGGCGACAACCATAGCCAATGTGTATCCATGCCATCCGATAGTATATATAACTTTATGTAGGAGTCTCGAAGTTAAACGTAAAATAGAAAGTACTGAGCCAGAATAATATTCAATTATATCTGTAGTAAAGGAAATAGACAAATATGGATGCACGAACCTTTCGCTTCTTTGAGATTGAACGGGCAGCCATGTTTGACACGGAGACGGAAAAGGGGCTACGGGAGCAGAATGTCAAACTGAAAACGGAAGTTGACTATAGCCATCTTATGGTGATCCGTAGAATCACAACACGTTCTTTCATTCAAACAGAGCATTTTTTTTATTGCAGCTAGAAAAATAAGTCAAAACGTACAATAAATAAGAGTTTACCAATGCGCATTGTTAGATCCAATTTGTATTATCAAAATCACTGCTCAATATTATAAACGATTCCAAGTATCGTAGTCAAAGATTTCGAAAAAATCTAACGTATCTATAACATGCCTATCAAAGACATCATACTATTTACGTTTAATTAAAAGTACCTTATTGACTTCAACCATCGTATAAACGCATCTTGAATTTCCTTCTTTTTATCATGATCACACTTTCAATATAGCTGACTGTTTTTCATAACTTGTTTACATAATTCATGAATAACGTCAATTGCTAATATTTTCTCAGGAATTTTATAGCAATGTATCAACACATGCATGAGCATAGGTAATGAAAATAGAGGATATTATGAAGGGCAAAAGAGAATATAAGGAGAGTAAGAGGAATATTATGAAGCAAGTAATACTTGACTTGCTATTGACAAAGCGTTCTCAATATATATTTATATAAAGGCACTTACACCTTTATTACTACCTTGGCTCTACGCCCCTGAGGTTTTATCGTGTTACACTCGTGTATCATAGTCATGCTCTCATGAGACTCTGAATCGAGTATAACTGAGCCGATAGATATTTAACACGTATGCATGTTCTAAGCTTATGAAGTGATTGTACAGCGCGGAACATGATTCGCGTCAGTCATGGAGTGGAAGACGATAGTCATTGCGGTTCTGGTGGTTAGTTTGTGTTTTCTTGCTATTCCCTTCAAAGTCCAGCCGAGTGAGACAAAAGAGGACGTGAAGCTATTCGAGGAATACGTTACTAAACATAATAAATCTTACCGACGTGATGTACATGAATATGATAAGAGATTTAAAAGCTTTCAGGTAGGTAAAATTACTGTTAACTCCCGATTATTTACTTGTCCGAAGGCTGGCACAAAAGGAATGTCACGATTCAATAGTGATTCAAGATATTTTTAAAGTTTATATGAAACAAAATTACTCCAATAACAATCTACGTCTTCAGTTAAGGTTCTGCTAACTTCTTGAACGCACGAGATTAAAATCTTAATGTTTGTCTGTTTTGCAGACGTCGCTGCGTCACATCGAAAGAATGAACGGATTACGAACATCAAAGGAAAGCGCATATTATGGACTGACAGAATTTTCAGATATGTCTCCAGAGGAATTCTTACAAGTGTCTTTAAGGGAACGTAAAATGGCGTCAAAGAATTCCTCGGAGGTATATGAGCGAAGAAAGAGAGGAGTGTCGAATCTTTTAGTTGGGACGGGAGCCAAAGGTACTAAAGAATTGCCGCTGAAGTTCGACTGGAGAGAAAAGGGTGCGGTGGGCCCGATTCGTAGTCAAGGAAATTGCGGGGCCTGTTGGGCCTTTAGCACTGTACAAGTAGTGGAATCAATGGCAGCAATTGCTAATGGGACTTTACCGTCTCTTAGTGTTCAAGAGGTATCCTAATACATCGACTGCAAGTCGATGGCTAATAATTTGGATGAAGATGTCAAAATGTCAATAATTTCGCGCGCAGATGATTGATTGCGCAAGGAACAATAACTTTGGTTGCGAGGGTGGCGACATATGCAGCCTGCTTGGATGGCTTCTTGCTACGAAGATGAAAATTCTACCTGAAACCAGTTACCCACTGACGAGAAAAACCGACGTATGCAAAATCGACAAGTAGGTGAAAACAAAAAATGAAGGTGACACCACTTTAAGGTCGTTCGTACTAACTTATGAATTATTCTTTTTCCCAGGAGTAACAAAGCCACTCCAGGATTTCGTATTACAGATTATACGTGCGACAGGTAAGAGAGAAAAATAGGCGGCCTGAACTCCGTACTAGGTAAAGTGGTTTTCATGAAACGTTAAATTATATAAGACGACCGGTTATTACACTTGTACATATATATATATAATTTAATTGCTAGTCAGTTGAATACCTGATGTTAGATAAATTCTCTTGACTGGTATCGTCTATAGTCTCTCCTTACACGTTGAAGGCCATCGTCTTTATCTAGTACGCCTTTGACGTCATCAATGTATCTAATTGTTAGGAAAATCTCATGAGATGCGATTAGAAAAAAATCCTTGTTACTTCTGATGGGTATCCACGTGGTGTTTGGAATGTTAATTGATAAAATCATTGACTATAGTCCCACGTCGAATTTCATCAATTTAAATTCACTTCAAAGCTGACACTCAATGCTTTGTAATTTTCAGCTTTGTAGATAACGAACAAAAGCTTCTGGCAGCCATTGCGTATCACGGTCCAGTCGCGGTGGCTGTGAACGCTTTGACTTGGCAGAATTATTTGGGCGGAATCATCCAGTATCATTGTGACGGTTCTTTTGTCAGTTTAAATCATGCCGTCCAAATTGTTGGCTATGATAACACTGCTGCTATACCGTATTACATTGTCAAAAACTCATGGGGTCCATCTTTCGGTAATAAGGGATACGTATACATTGCAATTGGTAGCAATCTTTGTGGTGAGTACCTTTTGACACTTTATCAAAAGCTGCCAAGACAAAGTTTTTATGTAGACTTGGCTGTGCTGGATATGAAACTGTTTGTTAATTAAATGTGCACAATAATTAAAAATAATTATGATTGATGACAGGCTGCAATTCTTTAGCTGTTTTTTCTGTGTACAGGTATTGCCAATCAAGTGTCTTCAATTGATATATCCTAGCCATGAATGATAACTACGATATCGGGTCTGTATGAAATTAAGAAAAATATTTTCTTACCATATTGCAGCTCGTCTTTTTTTCATACTTAGTATTTATTCGTGCAATTTTCAAATGTATAACGGCATTAGAAAAAGTTTTTGCATGCTCTCGTTGAGCGAATGATATTTTTTATATATAAGTAATATATTATACGTATATAGTACATAATAAGTTGACGAATAAAAATTCAATTTTCACTCTTGATACCTTATAATTTTGCTAAACTATCATTAATATCTCTTGTTATGTTCATCGGACGAGGTTGATTCTTCAACAAACGTCACATAGAAACTTCGACAGAACTTTCAGAATTATTATGTTCATCCTCCTCACCCCATGAACCCCAAGCAACTGACAGTTTGGTCTTCATCTTCTTGGTCAATGGCGGGATAAGTTGCCGTGGGATCAGAAACGTTGACAGATTGAAGAGATCCAGGAACACCTTATACCGGTCACTATCGGAAGAAGAGACAGAGAGAAAGAGAGAGGGAGGTAGAAAAAGAAAGAGACAAAGAGAGACGAAGATCGATAGATAGAGAACGGAAGAACAGAGCGCGTACTTCCAAAATAAAAAAAAAAGAGATAGTACACGAATCTCCTTATGTTACCTCAAGGTCGATTTTAGATAGTGGTAGCCAGATGAACCGCCAGTTCCTAATTGTTGGGATCCAATCATTCGTTGAACCATAATGACGTGATTATCTATGTGAAGACAATTTGAATAGAATTAATAATAAGATCTTTTTTAAGGGTAAATAAAATTAAATAACTCACATCTCCACTTGGTAATCAAAGAATCAATATCCATCAATGCTGTAAGAATTTGATGTGGTTGACTGAAGCGTGGCTCATCCCTGTAGAGCGTGATCATGACAGCACCTTGTAAGGCTGCATGACTAAATCTTCGTTCACCCCTGGAGACCAAAGCATTGTGAAGAGACTCGTTGAAGATGGTGTCGAAGACTGCTCGACGTGATGCCAGACTAGCCGTTAGATGCTTCTTCGTTTGTTCCTTTGTTTCATTCTATAAATCCATATTTTTATTTTTATTTGTTACGTCTAATAAATACTTGTCAACAGTTTGAGATTCCTTGTTGTTCTCATCTTACTTGAAATGAATCCTAATAAAGTCAAAATAAAGCATAGCTTTACCTCTACTACGACTTCCTGATCGGCAAGCATCCGATCAACAGCTTTTTTGTACTTTCCCCAAAAATCAAAATCATCAGTCTCAAGACCTGGCGTCCTTGCCAACCACTGTTGAACCAGAAAGCTCAAACTCGGTTCCCCTTCAGCCCGACAGATGGCTTCGATGGCTCGTGGATCTCGACCAAAAACGCGAGTATAGCTTTGATTAAATTTTACACGATGTTC
The DNA here is from genome assembly GCF_000341935.2 of Cephus cinctus. Classification (NCBI taxonomy): domain Eukaryota; kingdom Metazoa; phylum Arthropoda; class Insecta; order Hymenoptera; family Cephidae; genus Cephus; species Cephus cinctus. The sequence goes on from NW_014333567.1 coordinate 45,538, forward strand.
TTGCTGAACGCCAAGTTTATTCTCCAGCAGACGAAACTGAAGTGATTGGAAACCGGAAGCGGGACAAAGATAATCACGAAAAGCCATAAAGTCTAGAGGAGTCATCGTTTCAAGTATCATCACCTGATCGACCAGTAGCTAAAACAAAGAAATATGTACATATAACTTGATGTGAAAATTATTTTTCATAAATTCCTATTTGTTCGCTATTGGCTGGGTTTCACAATCAAATGTAGACGAGATGAGATAAAGTTGATTTAAGAGACGGGATAAAGTCTTATCCTCAGCTTGATGAGACGTGAGACGTGCAGAGGGGGAAACAAGCATAGAAGTCTCTTCTGTATGGAAATCATTTGATTTCTGTGGTTTCGAAATAGTCTCAGCGCGGGACGGTTTTAACCAAGTGAGGTCAGTTGCGTATGATATCGCATTTCACATATCGCATGTCACATATATCGACTATCGTGTAGCTCACCCTGGTATACTGCCATTGCAGGTATTCAAATATCGAATTACCACTATTCTCAATCAAGAGGAACATCCATCGTCACTAAGACTTTTTGATTTGAATTCCCCGCCAACGTTTAGTAGGTTATGCAAGTTAGATTAAATAAAAAACAAAGTAAAGACGAAATCCAAGGAAAACTTAAAGTTGAGAAAATACAGGTGGTAAGCAAAGACAAGAATTCCGAAAATTCTTTTACTTTACTAGTTATTGAAATTTGATTAACAGTGTTACCCTCATGTCGGTAAAACGATACCATGCACGTAGGATAGTTTCTGGTACATTGGCTTCGTTACCAACACTCATTCTAAAAGTGACAACTACGCTGTCGCCGACGCCATCACATATAGCAACCATGACGTCAAAATGCTACTGTACACGACGAGGCTAATTGGCTTGAAATCAGAGGGCATTCACCCCCTGGTTGTAGTAAAAGCTCATTGTCACTGTCACTGTCAGTTTGTTCACGATTATATGGATGGCATAAGAAATCATTGACCTTTTACAAATGGCTGCCTCGTTATCATTATTAATCAGTAATAATCCTTTTACCTTTAGAATGAGAACGATACGATTCAATCTCTTCAGTATTTCAAGTGTACGAGATTCGTCCAAGCCCTGAAAATCAAATTCAATGATAATTCACCTAATTACATCGTATAGGAGAATACACTTGAATAAGGTATTAAGGAAAGATGATTTGTTCAGTAAAAATCTTACCTCAGTATTGAAAAGTCCTCTTATGGAGTCCAACTCGTAAATGATTTGCTTGAACCAGAGCTCGTACGCTGGACGGCCAAAAAGAATCGCAAAGAGTAGGAAAGAAGAAAAAAAGAGAGCGAGAGAGAGAGAGAGAGAGAGAGAGAAAAGAGTTGTAAAAATTGCGAAGAATAAAAATAATAAATAAAGAAGGAACGAGAGTAGCATAAGAAGAAATATAAAATATAAAGAAAAAAATTCGCCAAAGACCACGACAATGGATGCGTTATTTCCATCAATTTAGAAAACAAAAATGTAGATATTTACGGGACAAAAATACGTCATATTTTTTCCCGATAAAAATTCTTAATAATAACGATTATACGTACCTTGATGGGTAATAATGAAAAGATGCTCATCGTGAACGACATCTTTATATATTGTACTAAGTGGATTCTGCGCCGATAATATCTTGTCGAGATGTAAATACTCGCTGTAAAGTAACCCAGGGCCTTCGGTCAGTTGATCTCCATCCTGATCTGCATCGGCTGTCGCATTTTCGCTAAATATGTAACCAATATAATAATCTATTAACGATTCGACTATGAAACGACTTAACAGCAGTGATCTCTGACATTGTTATTTAAATTTTTCCATACAAAGTGATACGAAAGATTATTTGCGCAATTTATAAAATATCTCTTTCATAACGCCTGATAAATATGCTATAATAAATATAAATAATCGACTAAAATTTCTTTTCCATCCACTTACTTTATTACATTGATTGTCATGGGACAAGCCATGGTCACTCAATAATTTACTCTCTTGTCTCTTGATCTATCAATAAATACAGTATGATTGACAATAAAATAAAAAAGAAATGTATAACAAAAAATATTCAAATGACATACACTGAATATTCCTGAACTGTAATGATTATGGAGTTAGATAATACAGCAGGTACAATAAATAAATACTTCGATTTTCCCACGATGATAATAATCTCTGGCAGTATCTCAGCGGAGATAGAAGAGTACAGATCGCACAGTAAGTAGCAACTACTCAACTCGGCGATCTCATTTACAAGTTGAAACCTAGCACAGAAAGCAGATTGTTGCGCGCGCAGTCATCTTTCACCACCCCAACGATTATTAGTCGATTCGCTCGCGTCGATGAGAACCAATGAGCGTTAATATTAAACGACGTCGAAATGAAAATCCCAATGAGAATTTTGTACTGTATTAATATTAATAACAAACAGTGGGAACAATAAAAGCCCACCTAATCGAACAAACTATTGTACGTCAGTTGCATAATTAAATTCCAATTTCGAGCGGATATTCGAGAGTGCTCTTACGAGCGTTACGTTTAATTTGAATTATCGTCATGTTACAAAATATCAGTGTAAAATATATCACGTGTTATATCATATAAACATAACGAGAATATGCATAATATTTTTTAAAAATTGAAGTAAACTTTTTATTAATGCGTGATCCCACCGTATATGAATCAGTTGCTACGAGTTCGTCTCTAACGGCCAACGTCGCGACGTTGCAGAGTCACAAGGACGCACGGAAGACCAGGTACCCTAGTTCGGTCTTTGTGACTTTACTATCAGTTTCGAAAGGTGCATCGGCATGCATACAACGCGTCGTTACTATCCTTCTCTGTTGCTGTCTTCTTCGCGCGTAGTCATAACAGCAATCGGTAGCTATAGGTTTGCATTCCTTTCTTTTTTTACCCCATACGCTCTGGGAAGGTCACAGGCATTCAGACTTTGTTTCGCACGCCTATTTGAAACTTCGATAGGTCGGAATCTCCGCGTAGAAACTCTGTAAATAATATGTGAAACAGTTGTGATTCTCCGTTATGCGATTGACAACTCAATTATACAAAATTCAAGTTCCTGTATGTTGTCTGGTGCTAGTGTTGTGTTTTGAAAAAGCCACGTGTCTGCCGGTAAAACTTTTTAACAAGTGTCACGCAAACTTCGACAGTTTGGATTAATCAATATATTACCGGACGCTTGATATCATTGATATTACTGTATTTCATTGAACTTATTGACCCCGGTTGAAGTCGACGGATTCAACGATTTCATGGGCCCTGTCGTACTTGTTGATCCTGCTAAATCAAAGAAATATTTATTGGTAAGTCATGTTTTACGTATCTCTGAGATTACGAATATCATATTTATTGGTAAGTCATGTTTTCGTGTCTCTGAGATTACGAATATTACACTGTTTACGCCCAATGGCTTCTACTCGATTATTTAGCATTGCTTATATGTATTAAATAATGGATAAGAGTCGATTTACACCGAATGTTATTTGAATTTTATCATTTTCGATAGCGTGATAACTAGTAGTTCCTATTGGTGATTGTCAAGGCTTTGGAGATCCCTAAAAAGAAATTAAGAAATCAAGTTAGAATTGTGTCCAGACTATTAAGTCGTCGGCCTTGCACTATGAACTTGGCACGTTGTGTTGTGGCTCAACAAGTTGTAGCGCACAAGGCGTCAACGCGATAGTGCGATGCGAAGCTAGAGAGTAAAAGGAGAAGAAAAAGGGTCTAGGGATATAGGGGAAGCAGAGAAACGAGTGAAAAGAGAGAACAGAAAGAATGTCGCTTCGTAACCTCAGTCGATCCGTATCGCCGCTCGATCTGACAGTCCAACATTAACTACTAAAATAAACTAACTATATATATTTGTGTCTATGTATATATATGGATATCAGCCAGGAAGAGCACAATGAACAGGATAATAAATACTTTTCAAATTTTACTTTCGAATATATTGGCTAAATTTAACCTCTAAACCGCTGAACGCCTTTATTTAGACGCGGAACGAGTTGCTAGACTCTCTATACTTATTCAAATAAGCTTCATATCACTTAACTGTTTTACAATCTTGAAGACCCTTTTATTATACATTTCTAGCGTGGTATATACGACAGATTTTGGCTCTTATTTTGTTTGAATTTGTTATTCGACTTTTCAATATTTAAGAAATGTTTGAGTAGGCACTCATATTATATCGTAGTCATAACTGTCCAGTGGAAGATTATGGGATTGTAAACAAGACCTTGTAATAAGAGGATTACAGACAGTGAAAGTCTGCCGTGCAATTCCTACCGAAATCACCGAGAGGGAATGTTTTTCACTTACGAGTTTTCGAAAAAGTATCTTGTGAAAGGTGTTTCGTATTTGGAAAAGTGAAAACAATGGTTAATTAACGAGCATAAATTTTGTCAGCTGGAGGCCTCTTCACAGTGTCGAATAATAATTTCAAATTCTCATCAAAGAATACTTACTCCCATACTTTCGTCAATTTAATCGAATTTTATTCTCAGTCTTTAAGTAAGTTTGTGAATTAAATCCCTCTTCGTCATTAATCATTGACTATTAGATATTTGCTAATAATTAACAACATCCTACCGTATCCTATGACTCTCGTTCTTCCGCTGTAGACAAAACGTTATATTACAGAACGCGGCCAACCAAATCACGTTTAATTTGCTATTGGACTTTTCTGGTGGTCCATTAAAAGATGCGAGTACCGTGACGTGATATTAACAGCCATTCATTGTTAATCTATAAGTATTTCCGTAACTCTGAGCTCTGAGTTATTAAATGTAAAAAAAAACGCATTTAGTAAATATTACTAGATTTGTATAAATTATTTAAACCATTGTTACATCCGTGAATGTTATACGAGTGCATACGGAACAGTATCAAATTTGAATATTTATAAAAATATAAATTCTACTTCTTTTTCTTTGTTCTCATTCGTCGCGTTTTGCAGCACCTATCGTGTCTGCGGTTGAAACGTGATAGCAGACATTCTGCTTCAAAGATAAAAACTTCCGGGAAAAGACTTACTATACTTATCATATGCTGACGATTGGAGAGCTGTACGTTGACAGTATCGGCATCAGTCATTAATTTGACTTCGTTGGTGTTTAACCGTGTAAATTTGAATTTCAGTTTGAAGTTACTGCTTGAAAGATCAACCAATAATGGGGACTGGTCAAATGGGCCTTCTCCTTTGGAAGAATTACCTGGTGCGAAAGAGACAACCGGTAAGTTGAAAAAAATTATATATTTTAATTATTCACTGTTATCTGTATCGACGGCAAGTTCTTTTTTTCTTACGCTTCATTTTATTATCCAGGGAATTCTGGGTCTGGTGTTTTTATGGCCGATAGCAATCTTTCTACTTCTCTACACCGTAAGGCACAACGTTGAGCCCGAGTACAATCCAACGTGTCAGTTTTCGGGACGGATGCTGCCACAAAATGGACTTCTTCCTTTTCTGCGAAGTTTTGTCTGCAGTATTGGCAATCCTTGTGAACCATTGTCGGCGTATGAGACAGTACCTAGTTATAGAAATGCCACGTAAGTTTTTTAATACGTGACTTCACATGACTTCGACACGATGGATACATATTTGCATTTATTTTCTTAATTTGTTTTTTTTTTTTACTTAAGAAAACTTTTATCCTTTATCCAGGCTCGAACCACTTTTCGGAGAGTTAGAACCGCTGCTGGGAAATGATACTTTGGTGACTGTCATAAAAAATCTGCCAAAAGGCACAAAACTTTTGGAGTCTATGGCTCAGACTTTCACTCAGCCGCACGTGAAACTTTTATTTGGTAAATGAAGGTTTGATAACAGAAAGTCATTCGTTTGATATTCTTAACATCGTCTTTATTTATTTATTTTGTAGAAAAGGGAATACATGTTGGTGATTTGTTCCTGGATCATGAATTCATAAAAAGTCATGTAAAATCTCTTGGATTGGGGATACAGTCTGATTTGATTGATGCGATTTTGCAAAATGCTACAATAAATTTGGCACCGGTAAGCAATATCTAGTTTTCGGCTTACTAAAACTATATTTGTCATTTTGAAAATATAAATATGGTCTAACTTTTATTGATTTTTCATTGACTTTTCATTGACAGCTGGTTGACAGTTTTGGCTCTACTGATATCGACGACATACTATGCTCCAGTGAAACTCTTGCCCAGTACTTAGTGGTACCTAATGATTTGGACCTAAACGATGTCACCCAGGTTCTATGTAATCTTGATTCCGTCAGGGTGGTCGCTTTGGTAAATCAACTGACGCATCATCTGAACATACAAAAATTTTTGGATACGCTCGATCGCGCGATGAGCAGATTTCGGAAATATGATTTTCTCAATGATTTGAGTCATGCAGTTGAACAACTTCTACAATTGAAGACAATAGAACGCTTTGTTCCATCTTATTTGAAATTAGAGCGATGGCTTCCTTTTGTCATTCCACTTTTTCGAAATGTCACCTTTCGCGACATGGATTTGACTTTGTGAGTAGAATGAATGGTCGGACGTGACGGATAACCGATATCGACATCTTAGTAACTAAACTAATATAAGTCATGCACATGGTATATTATTTTTCAGCATCAATAAATCACTTGCTCTCCTAGAGCCGATCTTCCAGAATGATCCGGATTGGCCCGTGGTTCACCATGCTTTATCCAGCTTTAATCAATTCTTAACCACCCTTGAAGAAATCCTTAGACAGTCGAATCCTGCATCTGATCAGCATCACTCTGGTCCATCGTCTCTCACTGGTACTCAATATTCTACAAGAGAACGAAAAGAACTTCGTCACGATATTGGCAAGGCCTTTGATTTGGCTTACGTAGTTCTAATGGACGGTGTAACATTGACCAACAGATTGATCGATCATCATCAGAACGAGATTGGAAAGTGAGTCAATGATATTAATCATGTATTAATAATTATATGCATTTCGTGATATTATCTTTTTTCTAGGGGAACTGAACTTCTCGATGCTCTTCGAAATATTTTTCCAAAGAATGTCTTAAATCTGGCTACCTACTTTGTCTCTCTGACGGAGAAAATCGTGAGGACGGTTGAGCACGTCGCGACGCTTTATTCAGAGACACCAAGCAAACTCTATAAAGTATCGCTCAAGCATAAGGATCTTGTGAAGCGTATCCTGGGAAGTCTCAAACCTACTTCTTTCGAGACTGTCGTTCGGTCCTTCTCGCACGCTATGGTGGCCGAGGTGTGTATACTGCAGATTTCTGTTATGCAATTGTCCAATAATTGATAAACAGAAAAACAATATTACGCAACTGTCATGTACTTGATGTGTTTTTTGTTCTGTAACACACGCAGCATTTTATCGAGGAAATGGATAAACTAAAGGATGCTGGCCAAGCTATTTGTGAAGACCACGTCTTCCGGGAAATATTTAATGTCGATGTACAGAAACACGAGAACGATTCTGCTGTCTTATTAAAAGATCTCTTATGCAATAATCAGACAAAGAAATTCATTTCAGAAATATACGATTCTTTCGAGTTAGATAATTTTCAGGATATCGTAAGTTATTATTTTCTTATGTTAACTTTTTTAATATTTATTTTAGGGAGATTTGATTTATTCGAAAATATTATATACTAGGTCGTCAACACTCTGTCCACCTTTGTGACCATGGCTTTCCAGCAACCTGTCGCTTTGGAAAAATCAAACGTGACTTCCCTTTTGAGTAGCATGAGAAAATTATTCGAGTACTTTGATCGTGAATCTGTAATTTCGATCGGATCTAACGAGAACGATTGGCAAGGTACTTTTGATATTTCTCAAGAGTGGATGGAGATCTTCAAGAAAAATGAAGCTACGGGAAGACTTGACGTGTAAGAGGCGTTTAATAGCAGAGATCTTAATTATCTTCTGCCGATCGCTTATTTAATATTCACGTGGTCTTATATATTTTTGTATTTTTATAGATTAGCTGTACATCTTGCAATGGCGAAACTTATGGGTTTACGCAGCTTGGCTTATGTGAGTATTATACCGGATCTCAAACGAATGGATGTACTGGCCGGAACCATTTTGGATGACGTTGAAAGTGAACCAAACCGCTGGATCTTTGACGTTCGGAATTATCGATCACAGCTTCTGAATACATTTTATTTGACTCTTGCAAATAGAGAAAAGGTATGTATAAGCCTAATTTTCGACTTCGGATCTTTGCATCGGTCAAAAAAATGGTGTAATTGATTTTAGGTCTTGAAAATTCTGGAATTAAAAAATTTCACTCAAGCTTACTGCAATGCATCGATTTCGATAGAGCTTCTCGAATATCCTGAGTCATCGAACGACGTGATTCTTAAGAAAACAATTTGCCGGCTTTCATCACTTGTCGAGATGAATCTTGATCGAAGCGTCACTGATCTTGATAAATCTATTTCCACATTTAGTTTGAAAAAGTATGATTTTAATTGGACTGCTTTCAATGATAAGACCATTAAAATTTACAAACATATTGATTCCCTGCTTCACGAAGAAGATCTAAAGAATTATGAACTGGAAGTCATCGAAAGATCCAGACAGAAGTTTATTAATGCGTGGACCGCCGACCTCAGCATCCAAGACGCTTGGGAGATCAGGTCAGCTTAGATGAAATATATAACTGTGTCTTCTGGTTTCCTTTATATTTAAAAAATATAAATAAAAGCAATCCTCAAATATCTTTCTAGCATTGGACTTATCTGCAAGCTCTTCACCGTAATGGAAAGTCCACTCTTCAACGTTCAGAGCAAAGTTACCTGGCGAAACTTGTACGCTTTGGCATGGGCGACTGATGTCATTCAGGAACATCTTGAGACTCTTCTTCAGCATCTTCAAGAAAAGAATTACTCTTTGGAGCTTTCGGAAGTTCTACGCGAAATGCCACAGACAACAATTGTGGCTAAGCTACTCCTGGAAAATTTAGTTCCTATCACTCTGGACATCCTTGACACGATTACCCTGATGAGACCACTTCATTTGGTAAGAGGGAGATGAATAAATTTCTTTTTTTTATTTACTGATTAATTAATTATATTTTATTCTGGGTTTTACTTATCAGTTTACAGGTATCACTGAGTATCAAAATCATGAACCAGATTGGCCATGTATACGCAGTGAGAGTATTGGTGATGTACTTGATCTGAGAAACGGAAGTCGACAGGTAGTCCGCGAGATTGAAAGAATCAGCTGCAATCCAGGACTCTTTCTCAGGGAATGGACCGACCAACCTGCATTTACTAGACTACGTAAAATCGTGAGAAATCATAATCTCTTCATCGAGTATTATCAAGCAGCTGTCAGAATGATAATTATTTTTTACTTCCAATTTTTCAGTGGGGAACCAACGATAAGGACGATATTCAGAGTTTCGACTGGACTTTAGGTTACGTCAAATTTCGACATCTGGTGGCAAACATGAGTACCTTTATTGAAAAGTCTGACGGGCTAATTCTACCAGATATGTCGCCATCTTTTCCAGTCTACGTTAATAAATTTCTTCCGGAAGTGAAGAAGACTTTTGAGGAACGCTCAGAGCGTCCTGTGGGAGAGAGTGGCAAACGGTAGATATTTATTTTTTTTTATTTCTATATCCAATAAACTTGGGTCTGTTAACATTTTTTATTTCAGGACTCTTCTCGAGCTCATGGAATTTTTAGATTTACAAATTGATAAGAGCGCCGAAGCCTTTCAACGCGATGCGTCTGCGAGCGACGTGCTGACCAGGAGTTATACAAATAATGGAAAAGGTCAAGACAAGTCAATGACAATGCAGGACAGAATTTTGATTCTGACAAAATTCATTTCACGAGCTCTCGACGAAATTTCACGCGTCATACTCAACATTCTTCGCTCGCACAAGGATAAAGCCAAACAAAATGGCAGTATCGATGTTCTCTCTGTTCTCGGATTTGCCGATGATAGTCCTGTTGCGATTGCATACCATCGTTTTGCTGAAATTCTGGCGACGCTTGTAAATGGTCTCGATGACCCTAAGTTTCTCACGCTAATTAGATCAGACTCGGCCGTTAGCTGTTCTGATATTTTCTCATGGTTCACCAGATCAAGGGTACCAAGACTTTCCGAAAGGGAATGCACAATCCTTAAGAATTTTACGTGCGATGCAGATCCTGAGAATGTTAATCTATTCACCGATTTATACTTGCGAGAAACACTTTTTTGGAAAAAGCCAGTTTCCGAGTACAGGTGTCGCTTCGCCCGAATCACTTTCAATTTTTACGAATTAGGAGAAACACTTCAAGATGGTACCTTAAAATCGATTGTAATCGAGCCGCCATATTCGTCTCGATATTTATATCGATTTCTGGAGAGCCTGAAAGAAAATTTAAAAAACTCTCAATATAAATTCTCTAATCAATTTCAGGTAATCATCGTTTAATTTCATTAATACATAAGCTAGCCTCTTTAACGATTAGGTTTAGATTTTTCTGTTTACATAATCATCGATTGATCTGTACAATAACATTTTTAGGAACTTTCCGCCGACAAGTGGCCTCGTTCTCAACAATTACTGATGGCTGCCCTCTCTCAACTCTTAAGTCATGCAACGGATGCTCTGCATTCCTGGGATCAAAAAGCCAAAGAAGAAATTGGACATTCAAAGGCACGCGTTCTGTACAGCTGGAATTTCGTCAAGGACGGTGACATTCGTCAACTCGTTAAACTCCTTGAGGCGCATCCACTCGAAGCGGTATCGCTTCTACCAAAATTTACGGAATTCGACACATTTTTGGAAAATAATGAAACGGAATTTATGTTATTACAAAAAATGAGGGAGACCGTATGCGATCTACGGTTCGAGAAAGACGGTTATTGGAAGCAGTCAAGCAGGCAACACTTTTTGAACGAACTTTGCTCCTTTGATCTTCATCAACTTTTGAGAAGTGCTATCGGTGAACAATTTCTTGTAAGTTTTTAATCGTATATATATATTATATATATATAATATATATATTTATATGTATTATGCTGAGTGAATACTGACAACGATTAATTATTTCAGAATGCAGCGCTCGGACGTACACAGGAACTACGTGAAATCCAACCGCTATCTACCACCATTATAAGCTTTATTGATATTTTCATTAATTTAACTACAGCTTATCCAGAACTTTCTTTTCGTTCAAACTTAATCAATGCCACTACGTGGAGGAATCTGCCGACTGATACGAAATTGGAGCTTATCAAATTCCAGAAATCCTGGATACGCAGTCTGATGCGTGAAAGTAGGATAACTTTTTCTACTTCGGGAAGAAGTGGAAATAATAAAAGAAATGAAACCGGAAATGAGACCTGGGATAACGCATTTGACTTGGTCAGGATGAATCGATTTTTGAAGATCGTTTCCGGACTCGTACATTGGATCTCTGGTGGAGACATCTGGCAGAAAGTGCGTGATTCATATAAGGAATCGAAAATTGAACCCTTACTGGATGTCATTGAAGAGTTGCCAAATTTACTTGCTTCCGGTGTTGACACTTTCTTGTATTCGAATCAGTTGAATGATTATATACTGGGACTCTTTGCCGAACGCAATGATATTTGCGACTTCGATCATTTTCTGCTGGTACCAAGTTTCATTCATGATGATTCACTGCGTTCGCGACTTCGAAATTTTTGTACCAAAGTATTAAAAAGTCAAGAGAATCTAAGTAGCAAAGATTTTGTACCATTTAATAAGGATTACAATACTGCAGTGTCGGGGATGGGAATCTCATCGACAGAATCATCAAACGAGACTTACTTTTTTCATAATCTAGAACACTTCCAGTCCATTTTAATTCGTTCATTGAGCGACGGTTTTGAATCACCGGAATTACCAAAATGGTGGATTTCTTTTAAAAATAAATCATTGAAAGAATTTCGCACGCTCCTTGGAATTAAGGTGAGATTGTTATAAAAAAAGTGATTAAATTATGTAAAACAAAAAAATTGATATGTATTTCAGAACCCAAAAGAATTATCACGATTGGTTGTTCAAAAATCCATGTTGCTCTTACGTGGTTTATTGGAATCTTCGAGCCTCTCCATTAATAGGTGAGTTATCAAAATTCTTTATTTACTTTTTTTTTTTACAAACTCACCACTCATATATGCCAGTAGATAGATACTTTAATGTGCATGGATAAGTAATTCAATTTGTTGGAGTATCGTGTCTTTTCCATTTTAGAAATTGTTCCTGGTGCAGTGTGGCTGAAAATGCTATCGACATTTTGAATTCTCAACTGTCACAACATGCACTTTACGGCGAATATTTCTGCAAGGCTGCGAAGTGGAACTCTGTTCAGCTAAAGGAAGCATTCCTCGGCCCCTTAGGATGGAATAAGACCATGACTATGGTACAATCACAGATTATCCTTTTTGATACGATAAAAATAATAAAATATATATCAACTAATAACTGCGTTTTTGAAATATTCAATTATTTTTTTCACTTCGAATTTATCTGCTATATTTTTTATTGCTATTGATACCGTCAGATTCAGGGGCATGAGATTCAAACGCAAAACAAGACGAGAACTCTTGAAGAATTTGTGAGAAGTCTTGAAGTATCATTAAACTACGTTCTTGAGATCATCATTGACTATTCGGATGCTGGATGGCGAGAAAAAACTGTTACTTGCTTCTACGAATTCGTGGGAGGCCCTAATTACTCACGAGCAGGGTTGTACGTGGATTTAATACTTAATAATAAAAATCGATCAAAGATTATTAGTATTAAAGTAAAATTTGTTATAGATGGATTTCATTGGGAATTGGAGGAATTGATATACTGAGGCACAATCTTCCTCTGTTAAATTCAACTGAAAAACAAATAATTGTCCTTGGGAATTTGAGTCGAATGGTAGAAAAGAGTGTACCAATTTGGACGCCATTGAGTGAAGTAATTAAACCATCAGAAATAAAAAATATTGAGCGTCTGCTACCCAATGCCAGCATAAATGTAAACCTGGTATGAATTTTTTGATGCTTAGTGGATTTTTTAATTTTTTAAATAAAACAAGCTCATGAAATTTTTGGGAATTGCAGTTTTCTGAAGTAAACGGTGAAAATTCTTCATCAATCTACAAGATTCTTAGTTCAAAGAAATCAGGAAAACTTATTCGGTTTTCTTCTTCTCCACGTCAACAACTTCAGGACACGTGTTCTTCCTGCCTTCTAGAGATCTCTGAGGCCCTTTCACGTAGTGTCGATCGAGATATCCTCAAGCACGAATTACCCAAGTGGAGGGAGAAGAAAACTTGGGATTTGATTTGGCTCGATGAGGCTCTTGAACACTTGAGTTCAGCTATGGCGGAAGTTGCGACTCTTTTGGATTTGGCAAGGAAAGTTGACTTTAATGATGTTTCAAAAATTATGCAGGCACCGGATATTGTTGACGGCATCCTGAAACTTCTTCAGGACAAAACTGTGGACAAGTTATTCGAAGGGTGAGTCTTCCTTTCCCTCAGTATGAACCCATTGGTTTTCTATTATCGGCTTAAATTCTTATCCCTTCACAGATTTAACGAAATCCTTGATGACGTCGAACCGTTCCTCACTGATCCAATCATTAAGGAAGATCTTCACAAAGTCCTTGAGATATTTGAGTCTTTAGAAATCTTCAAGAACTTGGGACTGTTGAACGTAAAATGTATGATCAAAGAGGAAGTATGGACAATCGTATATTAATAATTTATATAAATATGCAAATATTAAATCTTTTCAGATCCGATCAAAGAAATGTTCATCAATTGGGATGAATTAAAATCTTTTTTGGTGAAGGACATTCAGATATCAGATGATGTTGTGGAACGTTTCGCCAGGGCAAAGATAGATACAATATCAATATTGAGAAAGCAACAAAAAAATATAAATTTCGGAGAAACAATCTGTTCTCCTCAATTCCATAATATCGTTCGATTTGGCCCTGGTCCATTTAATGCTGAAAACGTTTCTTCGATGCTCTGTCATTTCGATGAACAGCAAACTCGCAACTTGACAGTTGCATTACTGGAAAAAATCAATTTCCCTTATATCTTGCACAACGTACGTAAGATTTGCTTAACAATAAGAAGAAAAGACTAAAACAGAGTGTATAGGTAAATTATAAATCTTACAGCTAATGAGCATCAACGTGAAGACCATCCTATCTAAAGCGGATCTGACCAAGGACGAAGCAAAGGAATTGATGAGTAACTTTACCGTGGTCGGACAACTAGTCCGAAATTTTGCAAAAATATTGCCAGCAGAAAGTTTGACCTTCTCTGAACCTTTCGAATCAACATCCCGTGAGTATATAATCTGACGTTACTATGCTGATTTACCCTAGATGAAATTTTTCACGTATCGAACATTTTCAGCTTTAGGTTTTTTCGAGGATGCTGGAAAGATGATGTGCGGTCGAGCAGTTATCGGAAAAACACGCGGACTTTACAAAGTTCTGTCAAGGATAGAAGAGCAGAAAAAGAAATTCGACGAGGAGGAGCTGGCATCGTTACCGAGTGAGCTACCATAATCCTTAAATCTAATAAGAAGAGTGGATAGTAAGATAATAAAAATCCATTTTATTTATTGCAGCCGACTTCTGTAGAGAGACGTATAAGAACATAGTGAAGATGAATGGCGGTAAAATAATATGGTCCTACGTGAAGCCGCTGTTACGCGGCCGCATCCTTTATACTCCAAGAACAAAAGTCCTCGGTGAGGTAATGTCTCTGGCGAATCAAAGCTTCACGGAGTTTGAGAAACTTCAGCAGGTGGTTACTGGGTTCGGAAAGAGTCTAGCGTCCCTGGTTCAGCTGTCGTCCAAGGATCGGTTACTCGAAGACCTTCAAGAAGTCCTCTCATCAGAAACCATGAAGCTTGCAATTCAATCTTTCCTTCCGGACAACGCTGACCTTGACGATGGACCCTTGGATCTTGATCTTCCAAGACTCGCTCGTTGGCTAAGCAGTAACGGGAAGCTGCTGCAGAATGTGAATACTCTGGAAAAGTTAATGGAATGCGTCCTGGTGGATCGTATTCGGGGCTTTGATACCGAAGAGGATCTTGAGAGAGAAGCTGATGTTCTAACTCACACAAATGAATTCCTAGCTGGGGTCGTCTTTATTCCTCGTTCAGGACGCTCACGACGCTCGGCGTCCTTCCAAGATAGTCTACCAGCTAACGTGACGTATAAAATCCGAATGGATGTGGACTACGTGCCGACGACCAGTAGATTGAAGAATCAATTCTGGTCACCGGGACCGGAAAGTAATTTCATTGAAGATCTGAGGTACCTCCGTGGTTTCATTCAGCTTCAAGACAGCATCGACAGGGCAATCATAAGATCAAAGATACGAAGACAAACAGATATTGATCCATCAACGCAAGATTGGACAACGCTCACTCGTCAGATGCCTTATCCGTGTTGGAAATATGCGCCGTGAGTCTTTTAACTTGGAGATATACAAGAACCTATTGATAATCCGGAACTATACTAATTTTAAAAAACTATAAATTATTAATCCCTTATACAGTTTTCAGTCGACGCTTTATGAATCTCAGGGAATTCAAACGTGCTTTTTCTTCGCACTGATGATGTGCGTCGGGGCGGCTATTAGACACATCGTCTGGGAAAGAGAGTCCCAAAATGCGATGGTAGGTGTAATAAGAAAAAAAAATTATAATATCAAAATATCAAAAATTGCGTATTCTTTCAATTAAAATTTACAAATTACGGATTATACACTTTTAGGTAATGAACGTCATGGGCTTGAAGCCTTGGAAAAGCACTCTTGCTTGGTACCTGACGACCTTCATAGAATTGGTCATTGTAATGGTGTCCATATGCACAATACTCACTTTTGGCAAAATTCTTCCACGTTCAGACCCGTCACTATTATTGTTTCTACTGTTCACCTACATCTTCTCCGTCGTGAGTTTCTGGTGAGAGCAATAGAGTATCCTCTTTCTGAGTATACCGAAAAATACGAAAAGTGCTCCAATTAATTTTACTTCATTTTGACTCACTCACAACTCCTTCTTCCAGCTACATGATCTCAAGAATGTTCAGCTCTGCAAGTTTAGCTGCTGTCACCGGAGTTGTCACTTTCCTCCTGACGTATATGCCTTACGTCGTTGTAATAGCTATGGAAGCCAACATGCAGCTGGGATACAAGATTTTTATGGTAGATCGACTGAAATTAATTTTACCAAATGACGCAACATTAAAGAAGGATAAAGATCGAGATAAAAAATATAACTTATCATTAACAGTGTCTAAGCATGTCAACAAGCTTCTCCTATGGATGCTTGTATGCAGTACGTAGAGAAGTCCAAGGAACTGGCCTAACCTGGGGAATCCTTTGGGAGGAATCAAGCCCTGAAGATTCCATGTCCTTAGGTTTAGTCCTACTGATGCTGATTTTCGACGGCTGTCTGTATACATCGATTGGCTACTTCATCTCCAGGTACACGAATTCGGGTAAGTTATACTTAACGTCGGGTCAGACGGGGCTATTTAATTGCAGTCAAATAAATTGGATTGACTCGAACTAAAACTTTCTAGTCGTTCATAAAATTATACTAAAATATGACAATAGAAAGTTGAAAAACATCTTCAGGAATTATGAAACATTTCAGGCTATATTGTAAAGGAATTATTTACCCTTGAATCACGCTATAGGCCACTCACCTGCGACACGTACATTCGTTCTGATTACACAGAACTTATCAATGACTACTACCTGACTAACGAAGTAGCACAACCTTCGAGCACTCATCAAGGTATCATTAGCACGTATCACCTTCAATCATTTGTCACTAATTAATATAATTAACATAATTTCATCTAACGCATAAGAATAATATAGTTTCACGTTATATGATTAACATAATCAAGCTGGGTTAGAAATAAGCTAATTTTCATGCTTTGTTTTCTTCTATTTGTCTTCTTAATTAGTCATTGCAACTTTGAAGTGCATAAGCTGTATCGTTGCACATTTTAATTATTATATTCTTTCATTATTATTATTATTAGAATCTGAAAACAATACTAGCAGCGTAATAATCAACGAGAAACAGATCGGCGTGAGTTTCGAAGGAGTTCGAAAAGTTTACCGACTTGAAGATGGGCGAGAATTGGTAGCCGTGGAGGATTTGAACCTGAAACTCCACGAGGACGAGGTCACCGCATTGCTTGGACGTAACGGAGCCGGAAAGACCACGATAATGTAGGTAGACAAATTAACAAAGAAATAAATCAACAGAACAACGAATCAGAGAAACATATGAGTTCTACGTGATTTTCGCAGCAAGATGCTTACCGGGATGCTTGCACCAAGTAACGGGGAGATTCGATTAGGCAGCAGCAATGGTACCAAACCAGAGATTGGTGTCTGTCCTCAGGACAATGTTCTTGTAGACTGTCTAACGGCAAGGGAGCACATGCTTTTTTATGCGAAACTAAAAAAACCAGATGCACAGGATAAAGAATTATTAGTCCACGTTAACACGTAAGTAGACTGACACAAGGTGTTGAAAGGAAGTTGACAGGTCGTATGGAATAAATTTTATAAAGGATGCTGGAGTCTTTGGAGCTTGGTGAACAAGAAGATGAGATAGTATCTCGACTATCCGGTGGTACACGAAGACGCCTCTGTGTCGCTCTGGCATTCTTAGCTTCCCCAAAGTTTGTAATCCTTGACGAACCTGGTGCCGGCGTCGATCCTGCTGCAAGACGACGTATCTGGCGTCTCATAGATAAGCATAGACAAGGACGCACTGTTTTACTATCGACCCATCATCTAGATGAGGCAGATATGCTCAGTGATACCGTAGTGCTTATGCACAAGGCCAGGATCCTCTGGGTGGGTTCACCGCTTAGCCTAAAGACGAGCTACGGAAAAGGATATAAGCTCCATATACTTTTTGCGCATCCCCACGACACAGGATCTTCGCAAAGGTCAACAGCTTCATTATCTGAAATACCAGGAGCAACAGCACAGTCCTTAACGACGACGTCGCTCGGGGAAAAACGTTTGGAGACCTTGATCAGCTTGTTGGCAAGTGTCGTGCCAAATGTTACACTTAACGAGAATTCCGGTTCTCATCTCAGCGTTACTTTACCGTTCAATGGACCACATGGCGCGTCTAATGAGTAGGTGATAAGCAATCAGAGTGATAACACTTGTTGGCGCTTCCTCGCATTGACTAACCACCATTGATTTCCCGTTGTTCATAGCATCGCGGGGGTTGCCAGACTTCTAGAGGAGAATCGACACAGCCTTAACTTTTCTCACTTTTCCTTGGAATGCGACGACCTAGAGAGCGTCTTTCTGGAGTTGTGTGGAGACACCGAACACAAGGAGTCAGCATGGCAAGGACGTGGTGGACGAGACAGGCTTGCGAGCCGCGCGAGTATCTCCAGTGCGCCTTCAATAGGTAGAGACCCAGCGACCAGAAGTAAGAGATAGCTGTGGCTTAAATAAACTTTATTCTGGTCAGTTATTTTTGTTACTTATAAATGTTAATTTATTTGAGGTCTCTCAGCATCGACGACCACCGTGTCCCTGGGGATGTCAGCGACGACGGAACGTCTCGACCTGATCGGCACCGAAGAACGAAGTAATTTAGGTGGCTTCGCAGGATTTTCCCAAGCAAAAGCACTTCTGCAAAAGCGCCTCTGGCACTTTGCTAGGGATTGGAGAGCCCCGTTGGCGGCTCTTCTTCTGCCGATGCTCTTCGTCGCGGTGGCGATGGGGTTCTCGCTAATCAGGCCACCCTCCGCCGACGAGCCACCCCTCCTTCTCAGCCCAAACCTCTACGAGACCAATTCGCACGCCCCAATCCACTTCTACAGCATTGATAATAACGTTATGAATTATAATTTCCTGAAGAGCGTCTCACAGGAATTACGTGATCGCTTCGCGACGTCCAGAGGCGTGGCAACGTGGCAAATGTCACTTAACGTAAGACAATCTTCTGCCACTCAATTCAATCAACCAAGAGCGATACTTGTTTTTGATCTTATCGATCAAACTTTTTTTTCTAATGCAGGACACAGGGTCGTGCCAGTGTGTCGATGGTGAGCAACAATGCCATTCAATCACTCAGTCCAAAGAAGGCCTTGTGGAGACGCCTCCAGGTCAACCGACCCTTCACTGGATAATATCCACGCACCAGCAGTACATAGAAAAAAGGTTGGACCTTAGTATACTCACTTACACATGATTTCAAGATGCGATGCTCTGTGGCAACAATGAATACCCTCTTCGGGTTTTTACACTCTTTTACTTGTTCCTTTCTACTTTAGATATGGAGGATGGTCTCTAGGAGATACGAAAAATGGCAGCCCACTCTTTACCGTCTGGTACAACAACAAGGGTCATCACTCCCTGCCAGCGTACTTAAGTGCTCTAAATGAGGCTATCCTTCGTGCATCCGGTATTCCTGGTCATATTACAACCATCAATCATCCCCTCAAACTCTCTCGGGATCAGCTCAACAGAACAAGTTTGTAAGTAATGAATGTTAAGCTTCGATTATTAGATCCAGATCATCTCATCGGCGCCATCGTGCAATTAATAATGAAAAATCTTCATTACAGAATACAGCACGTGGCAGACGTCGGCGTAGCTCTGGTACTATTGATAGCTTTCAGTCTGGTCGGTGCTCAAGGTGCTAGAGAACTCGTCCGCGAGAGACTCACTGAGGAGAAACGCATTCTCTACCTAGCCGGCGTTCATCCCTTTACCTACTGGAGCACAGCCTTCCTTTGGGACTTTTTCGTTAGTAATACTTGATTGTGTCTTGACTATGTCTCATGAGCTATATGCCTACTAGAAAATAGATGGAATATAACAAATAGATAAGGTATTAATATAAAGGAGGTTTCAGGTCTTTGGCTGCTCGATTTGTCTAGCAGTGATAGTCTTTCAGATATTTGGTCTCTCAACGTACGTTGCCAGGGATAACCTGCCAGCCATTTGCCTTGTTTTGATACTATTTGCGTAAGTTGAATCTGAACTTGTATATGCATCATCGTCGTTAAAAATTGCTGCTTAAATATAACATTGACAACAGGTGGGCAGTGATACCATTGACGCATTTCATGGAAAAGATCTTCGACGACGCAAGCGTCGTCAACATGATTCTCTTTTGCGTGAACACCTTCATAGGAGTGGCTGCTTTGGCAACGATCCTCATCATCGACATCCTTGGAAACAGTAAGACAGCTGAGGATATCCGGGAAATTCTTCACAAGATATTCCTGATACTTCCGCAGTATGCACTCGGTGATAGCTTGGTTCGTATGGCCAAGAATGACATCACGGCAGAACTCTTAGAGAGATTCCATATGGACACTTACGTGTCTCCTCTTGGATGGGAACTTCTTGGACTGCACTACGTCGTCTTCTTGGTAGTGGGAGCCATCTTCTACCTGTTGAATCTGGCCATTGAGTGCCGTCTTGTTCCTGGGTTCCCGGGATACTTGTACCGTATAGGAAAATGCAATAAAAATTCTGACCAGGATCAGATTGACAATGTCAACGAGGATGAAGACGTCCTAATAGAGAGGAGAAGGGTCGAATGGTCAAGAGAAAGCCACGACCTCTTACGCGTACTCAATCTCCGAAAGGAGTACCAATCTGTAGACTCCGGGAAAAAGGTGGCCGTTCAGGATCTTAGTTTTGGCGTACAGCCCGGAGAGTGTTTTGGTCTCCTGGGCGTTAATGGCGTCGGTAAGAGTACCACGTTCAAGATGTTAACTGGGGAAATCGAGCCGACGGATGGGAGGATCTTCGTCGCTGGCAAGGAAGTCGGTAGACGACCTGATTCTTCCGGTAGGATTGGATACTGTCCGCAGGACGATGCCCTCGACGGCTTCCTCACACCTCGTGAAATTCTCTCTATCCATGCTCGTCTTTGTGGTTTGCGCAACGTTAACACGGTGAGAATTATTATCAGACAGAATAACAAGGGCAGTGATAATAATATGGGCTTATTTATGCGATTCAATAATAATTTTATTCTTCACAGGTAGTCGAGTCAACCTTAGAAAGATTTGATTTGACAAAGTATGCCCGCCAGAGGGTTGACAGATTAAGCGGAGGAAATAGAAGGAAGCTCTGCGTCGCAAGAAGTGTCATGTCACCTGGGGTCTCCATTGTTCTTATGGACGAACCAAGCAGGTACTCGATTCTTCCCTGTCGATCTTCGTCACGAGAAGCAAGAGCGTTTCTTTTACCTTCGCTCGACCTGATTCTGTTTTTAGCGGCATGGATCCAGCTTCGAAGGAACTAGTTGCTAGGGCTGTCCGACGTGTTGTCGATAATCGTGGTTGTGTTCTTCTGACATCACACAGCGTCGCTGAGTGTGAAAATATTTGCACGAGAGTAGGGGTCCTTGGAAACGGTCGGATCAGATGTATAGGATCACCAGAGGGTCTTAAACACAAGTAATTGATATTGTATTAACACTTATAAACGTAGCTTAGATCCTTGAGCTGTCAAAATGATCAATTGATCTTTTAATTAATTATTCCAGATATGGAAAGGGTTACGTCGCATTCTTCAGAGTGGCCACGGAGTATGGAGGTCTTGTCGAATTAAAACGCGCCATTGCCAGGCATCTTCCTGAGGCTATAATCTCTTCGAGGCAGATACGAACAGCGCGTCTCCTTATTCCGTACAGAGATGAACAAATTGGAGGAATGGAGGGAGATTTGAAAATAAGTGAAATATTTGAAAAAGTTAAGAGGATAGCTGAGGAACTAGGTGCTAGTGATTATACGCTCAATCAATCCTCATTAGATCAGGTAAGTTAGGTTAAGCTATTAATATATTTAAAGTTCAGATAAAATGCCTCAACAGATCAGAAACAGTGGTTCTATCGCATTTCAAGAATATCATGATACACAATGTTAGGTTAGGTTAGGTCAGATCATCCCAGAGGAAACCCAAAAAGAACAAAGAAAGCCATTTGTCTTACACTGAAACTGCAGATGATTGATGATCTTGACTTTCCATCAATAGGTGCTGGTTAATTTCTCGCAGCCCTTGCAAGATGACGAGGATACCAAAGGGAGCAGTGGTACTTCTAAGAATTCCAAAAACAACTCTCCACGAAAAGGCAATTCAGTTTTCAACAACGAGGCTTTCAACAGCGAAGACCACATAGCCATGGAAACGTTTTAACTGAGTTAATTCTACACTCTCAGCATCGTTCCTCATACCAATTTTGCTTTTGGTAACATTTAAAAAATAGCACTTTATATGATACAAACGAAAAAGAGCAAAATACGCTATTATCAAATTTTATTCTATCCATCATGTGAGACTTTTCTCCCGTTCTCTCTATTTCTTAACTAAGAAGCAATAGTAAAGAGTCATTAGACATTTACCAAACGACTATCGAACGAAGCCCAAGTTTGATGGTCATCACACCTGAGTAACTAAATAAGTGGATAGAGAGGAAATAGCAATGAGAAAGAGAGAGACAGAAAGAGAAGATCCCTCGCCGATCCGGTATACAGCAACTTGAACCACTTTGAACCAGTATACTAGCAGACCAAACACGTATTTTCAGCATGGTGGCACGCGTATGGTATCTAGGTAACCACAAAAGGTAATGATGCCCATAACACATTATACTATACAGTGTTATACACGGCAAACGCACGAGCTGAAATTAGCCGTGAATTAGTGATTTGATGAATCAGGGCCAGGTGGCATCATTAAAGAAATGAAAGTTAACGTTGCAACGTTGCTTTTATCATGAATTTTACATTCTTTTATTTTATGTCAAAAGTTTGGCCACAGTCAAAGTCACGTTAAAGTGCACCAAGGCTGCGTTTCAAGATGAGTAGACCCTATCATTCTTGCTTATAGAAAAAAAAAGATGTATGTATATACATATTTCTCTTGGAGATTGGCTCCAAAACTGGCATATTTTCTAAGCTCATCAATGATATCTTTGTCATGCAAGATATGTATAATATAACTTGACTCAAGTATTCTGACCGTATCAGCTATCGTTAGCTCTTTTTCAAAATCATCCTTATCAGAACCCTGGAAATTAGTCTAGAGGTCATTTAACGTAATACTTAACGATTACGACTTGTATTATATTCTATAGACGTGAATGCAAGTATCGTTAAATAAATAGGCTGAACTCTTAACGGGACAATTAATTAGTCACTGTTAATTAGTCTCTGCTATTTCATTTTACTGATATTGTTCTGAGAAACAAAAGTGTATGGAGTGAATAGAGTTCGCCTGTTGATAGGCAACCCCGTACGCTATTCATGAGAGATACGGACGCGATGGGTACACCGGTATTATTGCGCAATATATGTATATATCGTTAGAGATTTCTTTAAAGGGATTTAATCGTTCGAACAAATTCACATGTTAACACCTGTTCCATACGGTTTAAATTTTCTGACCGTTCAGAATTTCTGTGAGCTTGACGTTATTTTTAATCTTCTCGTGGAAAATTCTTTCGGCAAATGGAATTAGTATGAGGTCGAAATGATTAATTGCTGTGTGTAATTCATAACGTGATGTTTTCGGTAACATGAGTGACTCCTGTCTAGGTTAGAGTTCTGGGACCCTTATATTTGGAAGTTATGTGTCACAATGGAATGTTTAGATGCATTAAGGTTAGGTTACTTAGAAGCAATCTGTCTTATAGTAATAGGTATGGCGTCTCATACAGACATATAACAGACGAAGTAAGATTATTGATTTTTTCCCTCGTATGGGAAGGACTTTCCTGTCATTAGATTCGGTCGATATTCAGCGAGACAGCATCGGATCGATAAAAGTTGTTCAGACGAATTCTGAGAACTCTTTAAATAAGGCGAAAAGAAAGCAGCATAGCAACTCTTTAGATATCTTTTAAATAGATTATATTTGACACTTTTAATCTTTGATAATTCGAACTCTTTAAATAAGGCAAAAAGAAAGCAGTATAGCAATTGATTAGATATCTTTTAAATATATAGATTATACGTGACACTTTTAATCTTTGATAATTTGAATTCGATAATCCCGAGAGAGACCAACAAAATTTTAACGAGCGTAAGACGACACGAGGTATGCGGGAAAAATGTGCACAACGAAAATTCGAATGTTCTAGGTATACATGTA
Organism: Cephus cinctus; assembly: GCF_000341935.2. Lineage (NCBI taxonomy): Eukaryota > Metazoa > Arthropoda > Insecta > Hymenoptera > Cephidae > Cephus > Cephus cinctus. The sequence continues at coordinate 69,760 of NW_014333567.1, forward strand.
AGTTCCACGTCTTATCTTACACCTGCTATTCACACGGGTACGTACATAAATATAAGAAATTGAAATCCTAATTCATTAGACATACAATTTTATATAACAGACTTATAGCGATAACTTATCTTCAATGCGTTACAGCGTCTGACATAGGATATCGTGTGCCTCCTGGCGAAAGGGAACTGCTTACGTAAACGGGGCATAGCATAATTCCGCGTAAGTGCGGTATAGGCAGCATACATAGGTTTGCTACTTTACTAAAGCAAAGACATCAGTAAACCAAACATATGTATTATATGGTAACCATAGTTATAAACGAAACCGCGAGAAGGATGAGGATGCCAGCTTCCTGTGGTGATGTATGAGTAATTTGCTGAAAACGAGTGCGAGCGACGAGAGGAAATTCATCTTTAAAAAAAGACCGTTGCAAAAAAAAAGGTACACGAGGCTACACGAGGTCTAGTTGGTATAGTTGTTACTGGGAAGTTTTATCAGTGTAACTTGGCCTACTCCCACCATACGTGCACGCACACGCCATTGCTGTCTAGCAGGACGGTATACATAGAGCCTCCAGCGGGAAGGAGGGCCAGTGTAAAACGGCCTTCTGCCTGAGCGGTATCTAGTGGGTGAAAATATTGCGAGAGAACAACCGCGAGCACGTTCAATGATCACGACAAGGGGACAGTAAGGGCTGATAAGAGACATCAGGACTGTGAGATACCAAGGATCTTGAAAGTTTGATTGTTTCTTCGGAAGTAGGATCAGCTGATTTGTAGCCGTGTACTGGGACTGGCGTGAACATCGTTGTAAAACGTTTTGATCGTTTTATTCGTTTAGAACGTGGAAGGTAAAGGAATAATAAGCTTGCAGTGTTGATACACTGCCTAAGCTGATTGTATGTCTTTGGATTAACTTTAATTGCTGATTTTATAACTGTAATCGTAACGATATTTATTGCTAACTGTGCACACGTGTCATTTGTACTTGTCCGATTTCATTGGACTTGTTCTTGATTCTGCCTCGATTAAACAGATTGACAAGCATGCTCTCGGATAGTCAGTCTTATTTCCAGAAAGTTCTTAGGACAGCCAAGACTTGGCTTGCAAGACTGAGGTTTGAGATGAGACGAGAGGAGCCGAATGCGTCCGAGTTAAGCCGAGTCATACGGACGAACAGACGTGAACGAGTCGCAGAGCGATTCTTCGAAATTGTTTCACTTTCCGTGATAGTTTCGTAACTTTATTCTATATTTGTATTAAAATCGGAGCAGTAGCTTTCAATTATCCTCATCGTACGTTAATTTTATTGTGAAAATATCAAGCAAGCCGTGAAATGAATGTTTCTAGAGAAACGGTCAGGATTTCGATATCGAGTCCTGAGCGCAACTTAATCAACCATAAGTCGCTTAGCCAGGACGATATATCCAAGTAGCAACGGGAAAACAAATTTACTCAAGTCGCATAGGGTAGTTACTGATAGTTGCTTCGACTAGTAACTAGGAGACAATCGCGTTTGGTCATATCGGCCATTATTATCGGCGTATCGTGTTCGGACACTGGTGACGTCATGGCTTCCATGCAATTCGTAAGACCTTGCATTTTTTGCCTCTTCTCTTTCCCTTGATCCTTTAACACGGACTGTCTTTCTCACTTAAACATTACTCACGGATCTTGCCTTGTTCAAATAATTTTCTCTTGATTGAATTTACGTCCTAGAAAATGTGCAGAGCTATTCCGTTGATTATAACGTTATGCAAAAGAAAAAGAGAGAGAGAGAGAGAGAGAGAGAAGTAGCAAGAAAGTCTATGCTTTTTCGTAAGAGAACTAAACTGGTCTGTGGTTAATGGTAAGTGAAAAAAATGTTAATTTACCAGTGCGAGACTTAATGTCACGGATTAATGGCAAATTTAGTTTGACTTATCGATGATAAGACAGTAACAGAATAAATCAGTTAAAATTAATCCAAGACAACGTGACCGATTTTTTACTTATCTCATTTCTACCTAGGCTAATAATAAGCACGAATTTTGTAACGTCTACTTTAGGAACGGTATTTACAGTAAAGCCGTTGTGTCTAGAGGCTCCCAGAATTGGCAATGGTGACATAACAACGTGAGAGCAGAAGGTCGTCTAGAAGATCGTTTGGCTTTTTTAATGAGACGCTACAGTGTTTCTCGTGCATAAATTAATGTCACACTTGTCCCTTGTGCTTATTGTGATGTAAAATCATTAGAAAGATATAGTCAACAATTGTTGCTGTCGTTTGAAAGATAATTTCTTTTTGAATCTTCACAACTGCTATTGTTTCAGGTATACATAGTTCTGCACTCGTGATCATCTTGCGGCTTATAAATGGGTCTAACAGTGGAGGGCTAAAAGCCCAGGAAAAAATCTTTTGAAAATATTTTCTTGGAGACAAATCTCGCAAGGAAGTACCAGTTGCAGTTGTAACGACAGTTGCAGTTACAGTGGCGGCTACAGTGACAATAAAAGTAACAATAACAGTGGCAGTCACAGCAAGACTGTACCCGATGAGTGTCAGTATATAACAATTAAAATTAATAATTAAATCTTAATCACCTATATGTTTAATAGTAAAAACGACAATGCCATAAGTCAACTCATTAACAATGCATCTAGTGTCTTCTTTGTCAGTGATGACTTGACCTCACTAAACTCTGCTTGACAATGAGGTTGCGTCGCTTATACGTTATGTATTATGCGATTCACTCACTGGCACGTTCTCATTATCACTTAAATTAAACGCTTGTCCAGCGAATTAAGTTCAATCAAATGGAATTTTATACTCAGCTTATTTGTGTTGACTGAACCGGCTGTGAAGAGTTGAGACTTGGATGACTACTCGGCCAGCAAAATGTGCTCGAAGAAAAACGAATACGACAGTAAATTTTTTAAATGCAATTTCATACATATTTTTCTACGACCTGCGAACGGTTCTGTTGTATCGTCAAAAAAACGTAGCATTCAATATGTAAAAACGCTAGTTGCTAAGCAAAATGTTAAGAGCACGTTTCTGATTCGTTGCCGAGAAAAAATGAGCAACTGCTGTTCCTTCGTTGGTCCGCTATACTTTTTTGCTGTTTGCCACTTTGTTACTGTAGTTACGTGTCGCTTCGGCGTGGGAGAAATATAACAGGCCAATGCCGGGACTCATCTTGTCGTCATTCTGATGATAAGCTTTCTTGGGGGTTGCTAAGGCGTTGCTGTTCAATTTCTAGACAGTTTGCTATCTGAAAAGCATCCACTGCGAGACACGAGCCATGGAGTGAAATTTTATGAATTGTCTTTGTTCTTGTTTTAAGTAACATTTGTTTTATTGTCCTTGACAAACGTGTCAGTTTTAATGCTTCGTGTAAACCTGCTAACACTGACTAACTGATGAATTGTATCTTGCTTCTATCAACAGGTTAGATTGGCAGGAGGTCATATGGTGAAGCAGAGGCGGTTTATTGGAAATACGAACAACAAAATGATCAATATACGAGAACACTTATAGACGGTCGTTCGAATTGAATCTTGTTGGAGTATTATAAATAGAGGGATCGATTTGGTGTTCGATCTTCTGATTTAATCCATCGATTGAACTACGGAGAGAAAGAGAGAAAGAGAGAGAGAGAGAGGGGGAAAAAGAAAAAGTGGACTGTCAGAAAACACTAATCTATTTTATTATATCTCAAGTGATAGTGGGAGAGTGAATTTTTTATTTTATTTACCAAGGTTCGTTTCAATCATAATAAATCTATTGATTCCTTGTATACATTCACACGTTGCTCTTGTTTCTTTGATAATCAATACTATTATCAATCGACCGACATCATCAGTTTTAGGTAGAGAGTTTATACGAGTAATCTCGAGGACGCCAAATCACTTGGGAGTGATAGAAAGCCAAAGGGAATAAAAAGTGATATTTTCTAGTATCCGAAAAGGGAATTAAACAAATTGGCAAGATTGAAGTTATTAATTAACCGCTTCCCCATGCGGGAAGTATACTAATAATCACATTGAGTAATATTCACGAAGACATTTGCCGTAAAGGCAGTATTTCTACGAAATGGTGAGTGACAGTTATTAATAATATTACCTTTGCATCTGTTTGTTTATGCTTTTCTTTCAATATTTATTTATCTTTTATACGCCCCATTCGTTTTAAGACTATGGGAATACTCTATCACTTACATTTTTATTCCTTGCAACACTGCGCGTTCACGACTCAATGTCAGATTCGCGCTCTCGTATCGCAATTGTTTACCATCGCGACGGGCCAATAGGTCGATTCTGACGATTAGCTTTTTCATTACCTCTTTTCATACATTCATTCATCGAACTCGTGGAGGCACCGACGTATCACGGCGAATCGTTTGTTAGTTGCGATTCCCCGAGCGCGGTTGCCACACCACCAATTCAACGGTTGGATTGCAGTTAATGTAGCGATTGGTAAATGGCGAATGGGTAGTTTGACGAGCCGTCCGAATATCGCCGAGTCCTTCCGAGATTACCCGAGGCCCCATGGAAATTTCCACCGAACCTTTGCATCAATCGGGACTTGCCTTCCGACTTTCGACATAACGTTTTGCATCGATATGTGAACTTTCGCTCAAGTTCCGTAACCATTAAGAAAATTATACCCGACATTGAGATTAAAATTCAGAAAGGCAACAACATTCGCGATCGAATTCCTTCTTATTCCCTTTTCCAACGATAGTTTTGAAAACGGCTTATTATCGTGTAAGGAAATATATATACATATATACTGGTATACACGCATATATATACTGAGAATCAGACATACGAATAAAAAACATGACTGAGTATAGATCGAACGGGAAAACTATCTTCGCTGCATCAGCATTTGCCTGCTTATCGTGAAACTAAACTGCTAGTTCGAGATTCGTACTGTCAGAAATAGCCGTTGTTCGCTACGCGTATAATATAATGTATAACACGAATAAAAAATATATATATAGCTATACATTACACTTATAGCCCTTCTGGCTCCACGCTCGTCTCTCTCCTTTCGCTTTAGTCAGTTTATTTGCCCTCCATTTTTCCGGTTACACCAGCAATTTACCTAATGTTCCCTCGAATAGCGGAAGAAGGATGACCTCACTTGGATTTACTCGCATTTAGCACGGTTTCCAAATCCTGACACTGATTGCTTATGACTATACTGTTTTTTAGTTATCTTCCACGTAATGATAACTGTGACGATTGTACTTTAACATCAATTGTATATATTTGAATTGTTATCGATCAATCGATAATCGCTTATCGAGAATCGTTATTCACGATTAGCACCAAAAAGGAACCGTTGCAGTCGTTGCTTCGATAATTCATATGTACGTTAAAGAGTTATCGACCATCATATTTCAAGTGATGTCAAAAGATATTGACCGCAATCATGACACTACAATTGTCCTCTGTACTGTGATTCTCTTCGGCAATTAATTGAAGTCAATCGAATGCACATGATCCTGGTGTCATGATTTCATGGAGTGCATCAACGTTCATCTATATATGGAAGATACACGTTGGTCTTCTACATTAATATATGAGGTTAAGCATCCTGCTCTTTGTATGATGTCTATTGATACGTACGTACATATACAGAATGTTCTATTAGCGTCAGTTGGCATCGCTTGGACACGCGGAAGTCGTGATCGCGGTCCTCCGATCATTCGTTGCACAATCGAAGAAATATCGAATCGTATTAAATTATCAAAATATCTATATATTTCCGTCTCTTCGTCGTCATCAGATCGCGACGTCTGGCATCTATGTAATTCTATTGTCAGGCCGTTACGTAATCACGTGCTGGTGGCACGTAACATAACCTATAAAGTAAAAATTTCGGGTATATCTATATCCAGCGAATACTTCAGGCTGAAAGTGATTCTTGAAATAAAAATTGAGGATGCTATCAACCGCTCGTTCTACCTTACTGACTCAAGAGTCTTGTCACGTATTTAGGAAGTATGATCGAACTCCTGGGACACGTATTAGATTCGCCAATACGTCTACGTCACAGATTAAACAACCTACTGTGCAAATTCTTACTTGACACTGATATACCTGTCATGTATCTTCGCTGAGCCTCCGTGAAATTTTCTTCCTCCATTAAATCTCTAGGTTACTCCTTCGCCAGTGGTATCGAAGATCATCTTCACGATCACGAGGTACATTTCCTTGAGCGTCCTGATATACGAGGTTTCAGAGAATTTGACAGCGCGAGACATATGGCGTCGGCAGCAAGCATGGCGGACGGAATAGCCAGAGTGACGCGAACGGGACGCCGTTATGTCGCGTTAAAAATAGTAATCCACGAAAATACATGAAACGTACGTCAAATAAATAGGAGTGCTTCTTTAACGAATCTCTTCGTTTCCTTGCGTCATAATCCATAGTCCACGTGTACGTGGAAAGTTTTCTCAATCGCACGCATTGCTCCTCGAGTGAACCGAGTCGAGCGTATAAATTTGCTTTTTGTCTCGTTTTTATTTTTCTGTGTGTATTCTCCTTTGCCTTCTTTGAGAACGTCTTCCAACAGAGGTTAACTCGAACGCCGTGTACACGGTCGACGCCAGACGTCGATGAGCAGAAAAAGTTTGAGAACGTCGCCATTCTGGAAGCGCGAACGGACGAGGGACGAGGGGGTTGCTCGGGGTTTACGTAGGAGAAAAAGAGGAGGGGACGATTACGGCGACCACGTTGATCCTAAGAATAGACTCAGCAACGACTATTTACAGAAAGCTCTTTGCAGCACGGTCTTACCTTATTATTGCACGAGGAAATACCGTTACAGGATCAATTTAAATACGGCGTCCGTTTGCCGAAAGACGAGAAACATTTGGACAACGTGAATGTACAATAGAGGGCGACGAAATGCGTTTGCTAGACACACTGTGAATAATCGTCACTGGCGCCGGTATTGCCCCAGCGAACGCCCAAACGACGCCAGTGGCGTGGCCGTCGCTCTAGCCATTAGCGTAGACTCCATAATAGAAATTATTGGTAGACATTGATGGCCTTTCAGTGGAGAGTCAATTAATCATTTTAATCGCTTGATTGGATAGTTGGTGCACGTGGGTTTGTACACTTAGGAATAATATTTTTTTTAATTTTTTATTTTTTCATTCTCACGTTCAAATGGGTTACCGTGTCACGAGCTCAGTCGTTAACGCGCATGCGCGGCCTATTTTCATGACAATATGCATTCGGTAGAGCCGCATCGAGCTGCATTGAGATGTTTTCAACGGTTCTGGCTACAGTTGGACGAAGGTTGCAGCATCTTTCGTGTAATCAGTGTATCGTGCGGTCTCTCGTCTCTTCGAGACCGTCGGGACGCTTTAAGACGCCGCGTGTGTCTCTTTAATCAAGTCCGATCACATGGGTATGACACAGACAGCAAATACGCTTAATGAGATCGAGAGAGATGTTATTTTTATGATAAAATTCTTAATTCATCCTTCTGTGAAGTTGTTGATTTTTTAAACGAACTGATACAGGATCAATAGTTTATTTATCTTTGATCTCTTATCTGCAAGAGCCTCGTTAAAGAATTTTAGTCTGTATTCCTTGAGCCAAGCCTGCGCTTTGGCATGGTGACATTTATTCGCATTATGCCGCATATGAAGCTTTTTTGGAGGAAAAGTATCCTTGATATAGACTACGTTTACATGATCTTAAACCGGTTCAGTTAATAATGATCTAAAAGAATAGACAAATCATAGGTATTTTTACTCGTAAGGAATACATTGGAATTGGTCAATTCCTTTAGATCAGTATCAATTAAACCGGTTTGAGACCCTCGTGTAAACGTAGTCATAGATACACGAGGACGGTCGCGACGCCCGGCGTCGGTTATCTATCTCTTAAGAGGTTATGATCAAATATAGAGCCACGATGATTTTTTTGATCTTCGAGTTTTATAACTGTAAGGTTAGACTATCTCGTCAGATTTTCATGCGTATTGACTCACCTGACGCGACGCGTCGGGATGCTCGAGGGCGTCCCGACTGGCTGACGCGACGCGTCGCTTTCGTCATTATTCGTAACCCCGACTGGGCGTCCTGGATCATACCGGTTCCTACCGGATGCGGATCTTGGGGATGGGTCCACCTCCTCGCGGGAGTCGTACGACGTCAGGGGTAGGGGGAGGCGTCGTTGCGTAAGAGTCTGGACGTCGGGTCGTCGCGGCGTCAGTTTGTCGAGTGCCGCAAAGCCCTACGGTACGCGAGCGAATATCCAAAAGTACGTCCAGTTTTGATCGCTGATCATCACTTTCTGATGTGATGCCGATGCTCGAAACCGACGCCGACGCCGACGGCAATGATAACGACCATCGCAAGAGATCACGGCGTCCACGTGACGGAGCGAGCTCTGCGTGCCTTGTCGTTTTTTTTTTCACTTAGCACGTTCTCCTTAAAAAAATGAGAATTTTATTTTTAAAAATTAGTCCAAAAAATGACTATGAAATTCAGTCGTCGTTCATCAGGTTAACAATGGCGACGGCGACGGCGACAGCAACAGCGGCAGTGACGGTGGAAGCACTGGCTGGCGGTAAATGTGACGATAGCAATAAAAAATTTCCCAAAAAAATGTATTCATATACAAAATTTCCCACGTTATCTTTCAAGGTAACATACCAATTTGAACTAACCGCTTAATCAGTATATCTACAAATCCTGTGAAAAAAAATTTTTTTACTCAAATATCCCTAGAAGGTATCCAAAAAGTAGAAAACAATTTTCGACAAGAATACTACTAAGTTCGATAAAATCAAAGAATTTTTCAAATCCTTCGGAAATTTGATAATCAATTGATCCCCCCCCCCTAACTTCTTCACCCCTTGCCCCCACCACTATCTTCTCTCTTAATGAAACGTTGGCCCATCACGCAAGGTCACTTTGAACCATCTTGGACCGTAGAGATCATCCCCACTTGGCATCAAAGCTGTGCCGCACCGCAGTCGCATCCACCGTCGTCACATTAAAAGTTGCGTCTTATCTTTTCGCGTAAACTCAATAATCCCCTCTTGGTTTTTGACCTATAAAGGAGAGTGACGGTGCAACGAGCCACCCATTATCAAAGTCAACGGAGAATCTAAGCGACGAAAATTCTCGACCTATCGTTAACAGTCCCAGTCGTAATAAGTTCTCCGATCTGAGTACGTATTCTCGCAAGAGGAGAAACTCGTGAGAGCAACATCAGGCAGCTTCGTTGCAGGCAGTGTCCGTGCCGCGTGTCGTGGGTTCAAAGTGAAGTGTGACGGACACTTATGAAGGGGTCCGCTAACGCACCGAAACCCACCGTCGTCGAGATTAGACACATCTGGGATATCGATTGGAAACAGTAGTGCAAGGTAGATATTTGAAAATGGAGCAACTATCGATCAGCCAATTGGTACGATAGATACCAAGGATCAATAGGATCAATCGATTTCGATTGAAATCGAATAAATTCGATTATTGCTCCGTGATTGATTTGAACGTTAGAATGACAACAATAGATTTGTCCTAACCTAACCTTATTAAATATCAAGGGTATATAATTGGATTTGTTAGTAGTGGTAGATGGGGGGGACTAACCAGTCCTCCCTAGGGGGACTGGGTAGACTGGCTGTCTGGTATCATACTTACCAGCTGACTCCTAATCAAAAGCTTCGAGAATCCTTACCGATCTACTCGTCGCTGTGTTAGACAGGTCTGGTGTGTCTTCATGTGTTATCTATTCGTTATCAATTAGAATTCTAAAGCTGGATTTAAATTATATACCCTGTACCGAGACAGTCATAATTTTATTCATTAATTATCTGTGATCTCGTCAAACGGCGGATGCTGATTCTTGGGTACTGGCAATGGAATTTAATCATGGTATACAGAACAGAGGGTGGGCTAGGGTGTGTAAGGGTGGTGGTTGGGTGAGGTTGGACAATTTTTTAGTGGGTCAAAGGTCACGTGACATAGACACGACATGGCCAGGACGCGTTATAAACGTAATGCGACGAGTTCGGGTCGAACGGAGTAAAATTAATTTTGAAAAAAAAAAAAAACGGCCGGTGAAATTATTGTACAGTATGCCTACATGACTCGGCGATTTGCCACTGATAGTACTGGCGCCGCGACGCCGGGGCAGTTTCCTCGGTTCTTTCTTGAGACGTCTATTTTCTGGTGGATTGATTGATTTTTGAAAAAAAAACAATTGTATCCGAAATTCGTATAGGGGATTGTGCAATTTTTTAAAAAAGCATTCTAATAATCTCGACCTGCGTATTTCTATTGGCAGCATCCAGCCAACCCACGCATCGACGACATCTTCAAGTAGACTAGCGTCTACGATGGGATCGCAAGGCCGTTTCCAAAATAACCTGGTCAAAATACGCCTGCGTGCACACTTATGCACATTCACGCAGTCCCTCTTGTTGCTTTTCAATCTCCACGCGGTATTTTCAGTGATTTTTAGAATTATTCAATTTCTTGGTAATCGACTTCTATCTCAGCCTCCTGCTGGACCAAATATTTTTTTTAAGATACTTCATCTCGAGTCTTGTCTACTGGCTTCTTTCTTTTTGATCTCCTTTTTATTTTATCTTTTAAAATCTTTGTACCTTTTTTTCTCATCCTTGCTGTGGTCGACATGTCGAACCTTAAAAGCTCAGGGCTTTTCTCGTGATCTTGTTTGTAAAGTCGGTCATAAAATTTAAAATCTCCTTCCACTTTATTCTCACTTAACGTTTGACGCGTTTACGCGTTTGCCAAAAAAAAAAATATATATATATATTACTTTGCGACTGGACGTACGAAGAAGCACGCCTGTGGAATATGCAAGGAAAGGCGGGCAATGGCGACCCAGAAACTCGACTAAAAATAATTCGTTTGAGCATTCGGTAGGAGCCGTTAGGCTTAACTAAGCCAAGCCCAGTAGCCATGCTTCAAAGGCCGAATCAAAATATCAATGAGAAAAACAAGGATGATCTTAGGATGAGGAACGGTGGTTATCACTGTTAAAAAAAATTAGGATTATAATAATTAAATGCAATAAAATGTGGCAATATAATTATTTCTATCCGAATCATCCGATGAGACTAGGGTCTCATCGGAGTAAGGGATAATGATATAGTGCATAAGTGGATGCTGGGACTTAAGGGCCATGTAAAAAATGAATTTTTAATCTTCCATTTCAGAGTTGTTAACTGAGAATGCGCGATGACGCAGCGAATTTACCAGTGGTCCACGAGCCCTCACGAGGCACCGCAAGCTATACAAATGGAGCCCCCCAAATCAAACTCACACCCCCCGGAAAAAATCCTCTTGAGGTGTAAGTATTAGTGATACATATAATTATCATTAAGATTTTAATGATACGTATCTGGTTGTTGACTGGTGACTGATTGATTCATTGGATGGAATGGGGTTTGGTTAGACATCAATTATTTATAATCCAAGAGGGATATCTCAGCTGACTATCGCTTCGATTAAATCTTTCCATGTGTTTCTTTAACCTACAATTTTTACTTCAGATAACCTATTGACCTCACTGCCTGATCCTGACCTACGTCCATTGTGAAAATGATTTCCTGATGATAACAAAAAATTGGTTAAAATTGGTCAATCGTATCCTTTGCGGAGGACTGTGTTAAGAAAAGGAACCTTTGTTACCTGAATCCTTGCTGCTGTGGCGTCGCGACGCTATGCGTCTACGTAATGCTTTACCTTAGCTACGACGACCCAGGTCGTCTTCCTTTCTTCTCTTTTTATTCTTCCTCCTGTTCGTCTATTGTCTTTGTTCGTCCTCTGTGACGCTGTGGGGCATGTGGGAGGTAGAGGGCAGCAGCGGCACCCCGGGTCTGGTGAACGGCTTGTCGAAGAGCACGAAAGTTTAGTGCACGAGTTGCACATAGAAAAATATAAGAACAAAGTGCTGCGGAGAAACAGAGGGAGTACGTGTAGCGTTGTCTTTCATTGCAGACAATCAACGAGACAAGGAGAAGGATAGTCAGGAGACTGAATACATCCTGCAGGAAAATGGCGAACCAATGTACGAAATACCTTTATTACAGAGAGAAAAAAAGAATTTTATCATTGCTGGATACAACTTTATTGTGATCACGACGAGTAACGATCGAACTCTGTCGAGAGAAAGAAGATGAAAGACATATGTGAACATTCGAAGCATTACTGAACAGTCTTTACTGTCGTTCGACTGTTATCCTCGATTACCGATTGGTTTGATGAAAAGCCATTTGCATTTTTTTTTATTTTCTATTATTCACGTACCTTGTAATTTTTACAAGGAAAGACACACTATATGTATAACCGAGTACATTTCAAGGAGAGTTCTAAAGGATCATGGGTCATGCATCGTTATAGGAAATTCTATACTAGCCTTAATAAACTTTTGGATAACAATTTTGCCTGCAGGTTTAATCCTACAGGTTCCCATTGCATTCTGAGCCGTCTGTTCAGCTTCTGATTCTCATGATAAACTAGTTTCATTCAGATTACGACAGGTGATTTAGATCTAGTAACTAAAGCAAAGTGAGAGATGGCTGAGGTCACTTGGGGTTATAAATAGAAATTAAATTTATTAATTACTATTATCTGATTAATACTCATTTAATGTACTTCTGTCCCTAGTGAATTTGTTCCACCACAAACCAAGGAGGAAGAGAAACCTGCTCCACAGGCGCCTTCGTTGCCGCCCGTGCCTTATTATAAACTCGTGAGTTCAAAGGTCATCGAGACCATCTCAACGGACAGACAGACAGTGAGACGAAGAGATAAAGAACAATAGTAATTGAACATACAAACAGACCTTAATAATGGACTCTGACTCAAGACTGTCACATGTTTTAAAATAATTAAGTAACAGGACCCTAATTAATTGACTTGCCATTTATTTTAGTTCCGATTTGCGACGTTCTCCGAGCTGATGCTGCTGTTTGGTGGATTGATCATGGGGACCTTGACCGGCCTCTGTATTCCAATCTCCACCATACAATACGGTGAATTCACGACATTGCTGGTTGATCGTAATATGGAAAATCAAACGAGTACTCCAACCATTATTATGGAATGGTTTGGTGGTGGACGAGTCCTGTAAGTAGAATCCTTGGTTATTTTGTTAAATGAATAATAAATATATATATATATATATATATATATATATATATATATATATATATATATATATATATATATATATATATATATATATATATATATATATATATATATATATATATATATATATATCAATACAGTATAGGTCAAATAGATAGCTAAATAAATAAAAGGGAATTATCTAATATGTTTTAGAGGACCTGACAGCAACCGTACAGAACGTATGGATGCACTTTATGACGATTCCGTCGCCTTTGGCGTCTCCTGTGCTGCCCTCTCTACTGTTCAGTTTTTCTTCGCCATCTTCACCGTGGATCTACTGAACATAGCGGCCTTCAGACAGATTGCTAGATTACGTATAATGTTCCTTCAAGCAGTTTTACGTCAGGATATGGCCTGGTACGACACGAACACCTCGACGAACTTTGCCAGCCGAATAACAGAGTGAGTAAAGATGCCATTTGCCGTTTGTCTTTCCTTGTCCTCTCTGCCTTGTCCTCTTTGACGTCCTTCGAAGAGTTACGACTTGTCGCGTGGAGTCACGTGTTTAATAAGAAAATGTCAAAGTGCTTTCGACCCTGTCTTTGCCAAAGAAAGCACCGGAACTCGAGTCACGGGAGTATGCAACAAGTTGGTGAATGTGAAGTTACCTGATTTACTTTAATCTATGTCTTATGTGAATAGCCTGCTTTGTCTCTAGCTGCTCGCAGATCACTTGACTCTCTCACATTTCCAAGGACTAATCAGTTCTGTGGTAGAGGTTCAGTAGTGTGTGAAAAACGTAAAGGTCCAAGACTGGTAAGGTGATTAGGAAACTAATGGGATTATGTACATAGAGGTTGACTATGAGATGAGAGAAAGAGAGAGAGTGAGTGAGAGAGAGAGAGAGAGAGAGAGAGAGAGAGAGAGAGAGAGAGAGAGAGAGAGAGAGAGAGAGTGAGAGAGAGCGTCTAGGATCAAAAGGATCGAACGGATCGATTATTTTGCGCAGAGACCTGGATAAGATGAAGGACGGAATTGGAGAGAAGCTCGGGATATTCACGTATCTAATGGTGTCGTTCATATCGTCGATCGTGATCTCATTCGTGTACGGGTGGAAGTTGACCCTGGTGGTGCTGAGCTGCGCTCCGATAATCGTGATCGCGACGGCAATAGTGGCCAAGGTGCAGAGTTCGCTGACAGCACTCGAGCTGTCAGCTTACGGTCAGGCGGGAAGCGTCGCCGAGGAAGTCCTTGGAGCAATAAGGACTGTGGTGGCGTTCGGAGGGGAGAAGAAGGAGGTCGAGAGGTACGCGCAGAAGCTGGTGCCCGCAGAGAGGACGGGTATAAAGCGTGGCATGTGGTCCGGAGTCGGCGGTGGAGTCATGTGGTTCATCATCTACCTGAGCTACGCCTTGGCCTTCTGGTACGGGGTTCAGCTCATCCTCGAGGACAGACCAAAGTTGGACAAGGAATACACTCCAGCCGTTCTCGTGATAGTCTTCTTTGGGGTGCTGGCTGGTGCTCAGAACATGGGACTGACCTCGCCTCATCTCGAGGCCTTCGCCGTGGCTAGAGGATCAGCCGCAGCCATCTTCCAGGTCCTTGATCGTGTACCCACTATAGACTCCCTCAGCAAGGAAGGTCTAAAGCTCAAGACCGTCAACGGGGACATTGAGTTCAAGGACGTGCACTTCTCTTATCCCGCTCGCAAGGACGTCAAGGTCCTTCAGGGTCTCAATCTCAAGATCAATCACGGGGAGACTGTAGCCCTTGTGGGTGGTTCCGGATGCGGAAAGTCTACCTGCCTTCAGCTCATTCAGCGGCTTTACGATCCCCTTCAGGGACAGGTCAGTCAACCCTTTACGATCTATGACGTCAGTTCATTCACTCATCCATTCATCCATTCGACCATTCATTATCTTGCTCACTCTTCGTACATTGATCGATTATTGCTGCTCCACTCTCACGAGTACAGGTACATCTCGATGGCGTCGACATTGCAAAACTGAACGTCCAGTGGCTACGCTCTTACATCGGTGTCGTCGGTCAGGAACCTGTTCTCTTTGACACCACCATCCGCGAGAACATACGGTACGGGAACGACAGCGTCACCGAGGAGGAAATGATCAAAGCTGCCAAGGAAGCGAATGCTCATGACTTTATCAGTAAACTGACAGAGGTGGGTCTTCCCTTGCAATAAGATAGATCGTAAGTCCAGGAGATACACATTTGAAAGTCAGTTATCGTTTCCATGATGGCCTCTTTATAGTCAAGTCCGAGTGGTCCTTGTCTAAAGAAAAGTGGGCTGCCCCCGTTAGGTGCCTATCTACCTCTTGAGCAAATGTACCTACCTAGCTAGCCTAACCACTCGCGACGAAATCCGTCCCTGGCATTCTCAGACGCTTGTCCAATGACTATTTTCCAACTTATCCTATAAATAGAGCCTTCGCATTCACGGCCGCACGTTATTCCTAACGCACGAAGCGGCAAGGAGCACATTCTCATAATCGGACGCGCGTTAACAAGCTATCTGGACTATATTCTTTACTCGGTAATAGGAATCTCTTGGGTTGATAATGACTGATAAGAAATTTTAGGAAACAAGAAATAGGTAGGCCTCTTCCTAGGGGACAAAAGAAAAAAAAAGTTGGAAGATCAGACAGGATCAAAGAGAGTCAATAAAAAGTGAAGGTGGATCAAGGGTAAGGGGGGTTTATTAAGCTTGAAGGGCAGAGGGGAGGAAGGGATGAATGGACTCCAAGGGCAGCTGATTGGAACGGATCTGTGTCTGGGATCTTCGCCAGGTTGTGATGTCAATTGGATTCTCTTGAGTGAATTGCGAGATGGATAAGACAAGTCGGACTTGTCTGCAGTTGATGACAATTTTTGGATGACGCCATTGAAAAATTAATGGATATTTAATCTTAGGATATATTAGGCTTAATACTTGTTAGAGGAATTACGTGGAATTTGTTGATTGATTAATCAGCCAATTGATTGATTGATTCAGGGGTACGACAGTCCTGTGGGTGAACGAGGGTCGCAGCTGTCTGGTGGACAGAAACAAAGAATCGCCATTGCTCGTGCCCTGGTGAGAAGACCGGCCATTCTTCTCCTAGATGAGGCTACTTCCGCTCTTGATCTTCATAGTGAAGCTACGGTCCAGAGGGCTCTTGATGCAGCATCCAAGGGTAGAACAACGGTTATCGTAACGCACAGACTGTCTACCATTACGAATGCCGATAAGATTGTCTTCATAAAGGATGGCGTCGTTGTCGAGATGGGAACCCATGAGGAACTTCTAGCCCTGGGCAAGCATTACTACGGGCTCGTATGTGCGGATTCGAGTGCAGCTGCAAGAGGTAGGAGACTTATTTATCCGTTGGATAGAGTCGATGAATTAAAAATAGTTAAAGAAAATTGTGACTGCGTACCTTACTTAAGTGCAAGTGATAAATGGATCTTGCGTTTGTCGTACAGCAAAGGCAACGGCATCTGCAGCAAAAACGGTCACGGCTACCAAACCGAAGCCAAAGCCGCCATTGAAGAAGCAATTTTCGACACTGTCCATGCACTCTCACAGACTGTCCCTGGCTGGTGGATCCGAAGCCTCTGAGGAGGAGCTCGAAGAATACGAGAAACCCTATGACGCCCCCATGATGAGAATATTTGGATTGAATAAGCCTGAATGGCCTTTCAATTTGATTGGTATGATTAGCTTGTATAAATGATGAAAATTAATCTGATCTATGGTGCAAGTGATGGATGGGAGCCATCACGGAAAATGTTGACACTGTAATATATCGACAGGTTGCGTGGCTGCTGCGACAGTAGGTGCATCTTTTCCTGCATTCGCTGTGCTTTTTGGTGAAGTATACTTTGTCCTGGGTCTTCAGGATGAGGATAAAGTTCGGGAGGAGACAGTAAGATTCTCAATCCTGTTCATCTGCGTCGGCGTGCTCACCGGGTTGGGTACCTTCCTGCAGATGTACATGTTTGGTCTAGCTGGAGTACGCATGACGACAAGGCTCAGGAAGACCACATTCAGTGCAATGCTTAAGCAAGAGATGGGTTGGTACGACGAAGATTCAAACAGTGTTGGCGCCCTATGCGCTCGACTGTCTTCGGACGCTGCAGCTGTCCAAGGAGCAACCGGAAGTCGTATCGGTGCCATTCTTCAGGCCTTGTCTACCCTAGTTCTTGGTATCGGAGTTTCCATGTACTATACCTGGGAGATGACCCTGGTGTCCGTCGTCTCGATTCCTCTTGTCCTTGGAGCAGTATTCTTTGAGGCGCGAATCATGAGTGGCCAGGGTCTTCAGGAGAAGAGGAAGATGGAGGGTGCAACTAGAATAGCTATCGAGGCCATCTCAAATATAAGAACTGTCGCAAGTCTTGGAAAGGAGAATGCGTTCCTGGAGAGGTACAACGCTGTGCTTGCTCACGTCGCCCAGGCTACTAGGACCAGAAACCGACTAAGAGGACTTGTTTTCTCGTGCGGACAAACCACCCCTTACTTCGGTTATGCTCTCAGTCTTTATTACGGTGGCTACCTCGTCGCCAGGAAAAATCTTCATTACCAGGATGTGATCAAAGTCTCGGAAGCCTTGATCTTTGGATCCTGGATGCTGGGCCAGGCTCTTGCGTTCGCGCCAAACTTCAATACCGCAAAAATCTCAGCGGGCAGAATCTTCAGACTTCTCGACAGAGTACCAGAAATCACAACTCCGCCGGAACTCGAAGGAAAAGATAAGGATTGGGTAGGTCCTGATTTTTCATCCACTTTTCAATTCAATATAATAGTTCCTATCTCCTATTCTCTTTCTTGATATTACATTTGAATCGCTCTCTTTCTTCTCAGAAAGCCGATGGCCTCATTCAATTCTCCAAGGTCGAGTTCCACTATCCAACTCGACCGGAAATGCAAATCTTACGTGGACTCAATCTCATCGTAAAACCTGGACAAATGGTCGCCCTGGTCGGTCAAAGTGGTTGCGGAAAGTCTACCTGCATCCAGCTTCTTCAGCGTCTCTATGATCCAATCTCAGGTACCATTACGATGGACCGCCGTGACATCACCTCGGTCTCCTTGTCTGCTCTACGTGCACAGCTTGGTGTCGTCGGCCAAGAACCAGTTCTCTTTGACAGAACGATCGCCGAGAACATTGCCTACGGCGACAACGAGCGGAACGTACAGTTAGATGAAGTTATTGAAGCTGCTAAGAAATCGAATATTCATAGCTTCATCAGTTCCTTGCCTCTGGTCAGTATCTTAACATTCACTTCACAGCTTCTCTCGAGAAAATTCCTGGCATCCAATTATCAGGTACTACAACGATCATTTATCATTTTAGGGTTACGAAACCAGACTGGGAACAAAAGGCACCCAATTATCCGGAGGGCAAAAACAACGTATAGCTATCGCCCGCGCCCTGGTGAGAAATCCTCGAGTTCTTCTATTGGATGAGGCAACTTCTGCCCTGGACACGCAGAGCGAGAAGGTAAAAATATTAAATAACCCAAATATCGAATAAATAGAGGTAAATGAAGTTAATGGAAACAGAGGGATCTTCAATGTATCATTTATTCCTTGTTAGATTGTACAAGCCGCTCTGGATAAAGCTATGGAGGGTCGTACCTGTATAACGATAGCCCATCGTCTGGCAACTATTCAAAATGCTGATGTGATTTGCGTCTTGGAGAAGGGTATGGTAGCCGAAATGGGTACTCACGATGACCTCATTGCTGCTGATGGACTTTACGCCCATCTACACGCTCTACAAGAGGCCGCCATGGAATAGGCTTTTGATAGTTAAGAATTATTGGTTGATTCTGACCTATAAACAAAATAGAATATCCACGAGTACTCTAGGCTTTCGTAAACGGAGCATATTCGACAACCGGTACACTCCTAGTAAAAAGGGAATAACACGAATGTCCATTGATCGTTTGTAATATTCACCCACGTATATCCGCTTTATTCTCTATGTTTAAATGTTATTCTCTGTATTCTACTTTCTTTGGCACGGTATGGTGATTCATAGTTATCCGTTATTACGCTATCGTCGTACTTTGATTTTTAGATGTCTAGTATTATCTTCTTAAGTTTCTTTTTTTAGACGCTAGACCGCGTTACGTCAAAATGAGAGATAGTATATCGTCGCTGCGAGAGGGAAAGCTGAGGGCTAAAGATTGCAAGTATATGTAATACGATCGGATTCATAGATATAAAATAGCCTCAACAATACGTGACCACAATTTTTCATTTTATTTTCGATTTTTAACTTTTCACGGTTTGCGATACTCTCGGTTCCAGTAACTACAATTCTAAGAGTAATCTTTGAAAACCCCCCGTCAATTTAAATTCCTCCAGTTCTGCAGAAAAACATTGATAGCCCTTTTACTTTTCAAAATTCAAATAATACACTATCCTCGATGCCAAACAATGTTCGAGACTGTTTCTAATCATGCTTCCAAAAAAAAGATACCAATTGAATTCCTCGAATTCTAGATTAACGATAATATAAAACTGACTGGTTGAAATATTTAACTAAAATTTTAACCTGGCTGCCTGCTTCGCCCGACAGCTCGTGCCTTACGTAATAAAGTGGGAGCCATTGATTCCAGAGGAAATTAATTGTCAAAAGGTGATGATAGGAACGCGTATAGCGAGAAGGGCTGCCTAACTTAACACAACTATTTAAACGTATACTTAACTTGATACTTAGTTAAACGTAATTAATAGATCATAGTGGATATTAATATCTATACATATACCGCAGTGCTTTGTTGCAAAGACAATACGTAGTAAAACGTTCTAGCTTAGTGTATGAAAATTCGGCACACTCCTTCTCAAGATTTTCAAGTAACTACGCGGTGAAACCACTTTACTTAAGGGTAGCGCCATTACCCAACCCCCTCGAGACTCTCGATACATAAAAATCAGTCGACCATAGATCATCGATCCAACAATCAATCTTAATCCTCATGGATCCGCCATGAACCTTATCGAGTAGCCGCGAGAAATTATTCTGTACTTTACGGTGATACTAGTACTGTAATCACAAGGAAGTATTACTTTTTTTTTTTGCTATCTCTATGAGTGTCTGCTGCGTATGAGACGAAGGGAGTGAATGAGTAAACTGTGCGCGTGTACTTATATATGACTGTAAGAGAAAAAGAGAGAGAGAGAGAGAGAGAATATTAGAGAACGAACGAGAAGCAGGAAGCAGAAGGAAGAAAGTAGAAGCAAGAATATTATACATCTGTCATATAGGAAATAAATAAAAGAAGAAAAAAAAAAGAAGAAATTTATACGGTCATTCCTTTGTAGTATATTTGTATTACGTATAACAGTAATTCCATGATACGCAACCCTCTAACAAGCAAGGGATCTCGGAAGAATGAAATGAAAAGAAAAATGTGATAATGGAAGGAAACGGAGCGTAAAACTGATAAAGATCCCAAGTTCGTCCCTGCAATCAATTGAATTTATGCGAATCCTATTTTTTTTTATTGCTCCTCCTTCAACCCAAAGTAACTCTGCTCAAAGCTCGACAACGGGGATATGAAATTTTCCCGCGTTTAAAGAGCACTGATTTCGCACGGTGATAAATGTATCGTACGGCTCAAATGGTCCGGCATCCAAATACGCGTATATCTTTCGCTTAATTAATCACAGCAATATCCACGTTTTATCTGGGATCCTTCACCGACGATGCTCATCATCCACTCACCCCTTTCCACCATCGTCTTGATCCTGGGCTTCTCATCCTCGCCACCAAGCATTCAGCCTCCCTTTCATCCCTCACCTCTCTCGTCGTTTCTCCTTGACCTTTCACCCCTTCGATTTATTCTACGAAGACACTTCATTAACGTCAACCCTCAAGGCACGGATTGCGCTCGATTTCCAACTGCGCTCTTTCTGTTTTTTCAAACAAAAAATTTCACGTATATAATTCTCAACGTTTCACTATTACGACCATAACCTATATTCCCTTTGTCCTTTATGGGAATCCTAAGGAAATCGAATTCAAACGTTAAAAAACTTTCCCAGGGGACGAGATCGAATTCGTAGTTTACGTTCAGACGTAAAAAGAAATTCTGAACGTTCCACGGTATGAACAACACACATTTGCATAGTTACCGAGAAATTTCGTATATTTTTTCATTCGTTTTAATAAAAAATTTTCTCAGTTAATCCCTACTAACTTTTTATTTATTCATTTACATCTCTACGCCTGAATTATGTACGACTTTCGATCATCACAATGGGTCGCGTAGTTTTCCCGTCGCTACGTTGATACGTATTACGCTCTTACTTTTCTGTACCACAAGGTCCTCGCTCTCTGTTCTTCATAGTATTTACAATATTTCTAAGAGTACACTGTACAGAGGATATCCGTACGTAAAACTCGCCTCCTAAAAGCACGAGCATATACATTTATCCAAGCTCATACGTGGTTATGAAAGCTCAGCCAGAGACGTCGCTGTATTTCTCACCAATGCAAATAACGCGTCGTAACTCGTATAAATGCTTTAGATTTTTCAGTAGCGTGAAAAGTTTCGTCGGAATTTCAGGAAAAACAGGGAAAAGGCTTTAGCTGTCTACACGAACGCACACAGTACGGACTCACCCATGAGAAAAGCTTAATAGATTCTCATTTGCGCGTTAAACATCGGTTGGTGAAACGGCGATTTATCCAAGATGGCAGCGTGAACGATGATGCAGAAATGACGATGCAGCTTTTATAGAAAAGCATCATAACATAACCTCGGACAGCAAAGCTCATACGAAACACCTCCATTATCGAGCATCTGTCGACGCAATTCGAAAGCACCTCTCTCATATCCACATTTCACCCCTTATCATCATCTTTCACCCTCCTCCACCAGCACTCATCGTCCTCGTCCTCTTGGCTTATGAACTTTTAATATATCGCGGCTTCCAGGCTGACCCTCCGGCAACAACTTCGCCCTTTTCCCACCGTCAGCGCCATCTATGTTCTCGCCGGAAATTCACGTCTATGATCCGTCCGTACGATCCATACGATCAACACAGTATTTCGTATCGCAGTCGTACTTGGACAGGTTAGGACACAGTCGGTCTGAGGATTTATCGATTAATTCACAAGTTTCTAGAGGATATGAAATCGCCAGCGGTATATAGAGAGACATATTGACACTGTCTCTGGTTATAGTAATCGGAATGGCTGAATACGCCGGAAGCTAGGCTGATACGTCGATGTGAGCATCCTAGTGAAAATCTCGAAATGAAAATTTTATCGACGCCTGTCGTAGATTCGCCATGTCGCTTAACAGCGGCTCACGCGTCTGGCTACAGAATATTCACCATTGCTTTATGAATTCGGTATGTACATATAATGTGATTGCTGTTTCTCTATCTCCCTCTCTGTCTCTCTCCCTCTTTTCTCCTCTATCCTCTAACCTCAACCTAACCTAACTTTACCAGATTCCTCCTCTAACCTGAAACTCCAGCACATTCGTCTCATTTTCCTCTGGCTTATGTTAGTCGCCTTCGTTTGCCTTTAGACGCAGGTGTTTCGCATAAATTTTGGACAGCGGAACCAGGAACAGGCTATGCGAGCTTTCTCGAACTCCAATGGAAGCGAAAGCCAGCAACGGTCTCAGCTTATTTAAGCAGAGTTTAAGCAAGCCCTATCCCACTGAATCTCTGACCATCTGCAGCCTCGGTAAGTCTTATCCCAAAGATGTTTCTACATTTAATGACTTTTTATCTCGTTGTACGTTTATCTGAAATTAATGATGCAGGGCTAGTTTCAATGATCAGCCGTACCACGTGATCGGACTAATTTTCCATGTACATATCTAAATGTAACTGGAGATTCTATATGCTCAGCGCCCCAGCGTCCCTGCATCTCGATGACGTACCCATAATTTTGATTACAACTTGTACGTGAACGGGGTCAAATACGAGTTGTAAGGGCTAGTGGTATGTAATAACCTCTCAAATCCCAAATCCCAACTCCCAGCATCCAGCATCCAGCTCCCATTGCATTTACTATACCACACCTCTGCTATACTGCGCTTTACTATATTCAGGCTCTGCATTCAATACATGAAGACAGACAATATGGCACTTGGCTACTTGCTAGTGCGATTGTAACAGTCCTACAGTATGTCACATGTCACACATCGTGCCGTCGCATGTCGGATGTCACAGCATCACGCTCTACGCGTCTCCCCTCATCCTCTTGACGCAGACCTGGAGGACCCACTGCCCAACCGACAGTTTACTTCATTTCTGCTTGACACGTGTTTTTTCCGGTACAGTCCAGCATACAAATGAAACTTTATCTCCTGGATTCCCGAAACATTTATTTTTTTCTAGAAAAATAAGACAAGCAAATCTTTCAAATGTCATACGTGACAGCATTGACATTTTACGGACACAAGGATTGATCTTCATGCAGTCTATACCGAGTCATCTTATCGAATCAAGATGCATCTTCGATTTGGGTCATTCGGCTGTGTCAAGTCTTACTCACATGAACCGTACATACGTGGAGTCAGACGAAATCAATATTAGACCTTTGACCTCGGCTTATTTCTCGCCTACGATCATTCAACCTGTTCTCAATATGCATATATAAATAGAGAAATAGAAATATAAGAGACATATGGGAGAACGTAATTTCAAGTAGACTGATTATTGAATTAATGATCGAACCGATATACGGTTCATCGATTAAAAGCGAACGGGATTGATTTAATGAGTAAAAGTCTAATTATAACGAGGGGGTCCGGGAGGGG